>NC_054470.1:83912190-84200518 GCF_017639515.1 Carcharodon carcharias
TCACTCCTGCTCTATTATATTCCTCTGTCAGTATCCGAGTACTCCCCTCTCCTGCTCTATTACATTGCGCTATCAGTCTCTGGGTCCTCCTCTCTCCCGCTCTATTATATTCTGCTGTCTGTCTCTGGGTCCTCCTCTCTCCCGCACTATTATATCCCGCTGTCAGTCTCCAGGACCCCCTCTCTCCCGTTCTATTATATTCCGCTGTCAGTGTCCGAGTGCGCCTCTCTCCCGCTCTATTATATTCCGCTGTCAGTCTCCGGATCATCCTCTCTCCCGCTCTATGATATTCCGCTGTCAGTCTCCGTTTGTTCCTCTCTCCCTCTCTAATATATTCCACTGCTTTCTCCGGGTCCTCCGCTCTCCCGTTCTATTATATTCAGCTGTCAGTCTCCAGGTCATCCTCTCTCCCGCTCTGTTATATTCCTCTGTCAGACTCCGGGTCCTCTTCTCTACCGGTCTTTTATATCCTGTTGTCAGTCTCTGGGTCCCTATCTCTCCCACTCTATTATATTCTTCCATCAGTCTCCGGGTCCTCAACTCTCCGGCTCTATTATATTCCACTATCAGTCTCCGCGTCTTCCTCTCCTCCGCTCTACTATATTCCGCTGTCAGTCTCTGGGTCCTCCTCTCTCCCGCTATATGATATTCCGCTGTCAGTCTCTGGGTCCTCGTCTCTCCCGCTCTATTATATTCCGTTGTCAGTCTCCAGGTTTCCTCTCTCCCCATCTAGTATATGCCGTTCTCAGTGTCTGTGTCCTCCTCTCTCCCGCCCTATTATATTCTGCTGTCTCTCCCCGGGTCCTCCACTCTCCCTATCTATTCTATTCGGCTGTCAGTCTCCTGGTCATATTCTCTCCCGCTCTGTTATATCCCGCTGTCAGACTCCGGGTCCTCTTCTCTACTGGTCTATTATATTCTGTTGTCAGTCTCCGGGTCCCCATCTCTCCCGCTCTATTATATTCTTCTGTCAGTCTCCGGGTCCTCAACTCTTCCGCTCTATAATAGTCTGCGGTCAGTCTCCGGGTCCTCCTCTCTCCCGCTCTATTATATTCTGCTGCGAGTCTCCGGGTCCACCTCTCTCCCACCCTATTATATTCTGCTTTATGTCCCCGGATCCTCCTCTCTCCCTATCTATTATATTGGGCTGTCAGTCTCCTGTTCATCCTCTCTCCCGCTCTGTTATATTCTGCAGCTAGTCTCCGGGTCCTCCTCTCTCCCGCTCTATTATATTCTTCTGTCAGTCTCCGGGTCCTTAACTCTCCTGCTCTATTATATTCTGCTGCTAGTCTCCGGGTCCTCCTCTCTCCCGTTCTATTATATTCTTCTGTCAGTCTCCGGGTCCTCCTCTCTCCCGCTCTATAATATTCCGCTGTCAGTCTCCGTTTCTTCCTCTCTCCCGCTCTGTTATATTCCACTGTCAGTCTACAGGTCCTCTTCTCTCCCGCTCTATTATATTCCGCTGGCAGTCTCGGGGTTCTCCTCTCTCCCGCTCTATTATATTCCGCTTTCAATTTCCGGGACCTCATCTCTCCCGCTCTATTATATGCCACTGTCAGACTCCGGGTCCTCCTCTATCCCGCTCTATTATATTCCGCCATCAGTCTCTCTGTTCTCTCTCCCACACTTTTATATTCCACTGTCAATCTGCAGGTCCTCCTCTCTCCCGGTCTATTATATTCCCGTGTCAGTCTCCAGGTTTCCTCTCTCCCCCTCTATTATATTCCACTGTCAGTCTTTTTGTACTCCTCTCTCCCGCTCTATTATATGCCGCACTCAGTGTCCGTGTCCTCCTCTCTTCCGCTCTATTATATTCCACTGTCTGTCTCCGGGTCCTCCATTCTGCTGCTCTATTATATTCCTCTGTCAGCCTCCGGTTCCTCCTCTCTACCGCTCTATTATATTCCGCTGTCAGTGTGCGGGTCCTCCTCCCTCCCAGTCTATTATATGCTGCTGACAGTCTCCAGTACCTCCTCTCTCCTGTACTTTTATTTTCCACTCACAATCGCCAGGTCATCCTCTCTCCCGCTCTATTATATTCATCTGTCAGTCTCCAGGTCCTCAACTCTCCCGCTCTATTATAGTCTGCTGTCAGTCTCCGGGTCCTCCTCTATCCCGCTCTACTAAATTCCGCTGTCAGTCTCCGGATCCTCCTCTCTCCCGCTCTATGATATTCCGCTGTCAGTCTCCGTTTGTTCCTCTCTCCCTCTCTAATATATTCTACTGCTTTCTCCGGGTCCTCCGCTCTCCCGCTCTATTATATTCCGCTGTCAGTCTCCGTGTCCTCCTCTCTCCCGCTCTACTATATTCTGCTGTCAGACTCCGGGTCCACCTCTCTCCTGCTCTATGAAATTCCGTTGTCAGTCTCCGGGTCCTCCTCTCTCCCGCTGTGTTATATTCCGCTGTCAGTCTCCGAGTGCTCCTCACTCCTGCTCTATTATATTCCTCTGTCAGTCTCCGAGTACTCCCCTCTCCTGCTCTATTATATTCCGCTATCAGTCTCTGGGTCCTCCTCTCTCCCGCTCTATTATATTCTGCTGTCTGTCTCTGGGTCCTCCTCTCTCCCGCACTATTATATCCCGCTGTCAGTCTCCAGGACCCCCTCTCTCCCGTTCTATTATATTCCGCTGTCAGTGTCCGAGTGCACCTCTCTCCCGCTCTATTATATTCCGCTGTCAGTCTCTGAGTCCTCGTCTCTCCCGCTCTATTATATCTTTTGTCAGTTTATGGATCCTGCTCTCTCCGGCTGTATTATATACCGCTGTCTGTCCCCGGGTCCTAATCTCTCCTGCTCTTTTATATTCCGCTGTCAGTCTCCAGGTCCTCCTCTCTCCCGCTCTATAATATTCTGCTATCAGTGTCCAGGTCCTCCTCTCAACCACTCTATTATATTCTGCTGTCAGTTTCCAGGTCCTACTCCCTCCCGATCTATTATATTCTGCTCACAGTCTCCATGACCTCCTCTCTCCTGCTCTATTATATTACGCAGTCATTCTCTGGGTTCTCCTCACTCCTGCTCTTTTGTATTCCGCTGTCAGTCTCTGGGTCCCCCTCTCTCCCGCACTATTATATTCCGCTGTCTGTCTCCGGGTCCTCCACTCTCCAGCTCTATTATATTCCGCTGTCAGTCTCCATTTCCTCCTCTCTCCTGTTCTATTATATTCTGCTATCAGTTTCCGTGTCTTCCTCTCTCCCACACTATTATATTCTGCTGTCAGTTTCCGGGTCCTATTCACTGCCGATCTATTATATTCTGCTGACAGTCTCCAGGACTTCTTGTCTCCCGCTCTATTATATTATGCTGTCAGTCTCAGGGTTCCCCTCTCACCCGCTCCACCATATTCTGCTATCAAATTCCGTGTCCTCATCTCTCCCGCTCTACTATATTCCACTGTCAGTCTGTCAGCTCTCTCTCGCAAATTTTTATATTCCACTTTCAACCTGCAGGTCCTCCTCTCTCCCGTTCTACTATATTCCGCTGTCAGTCTCCAGATTTCCTCTCTCCCTCTCTATTATATTCCGCTGTCAGTCTTTGGGTACTCCTCTCTCCCGCTCTATTATATGCCGCTCTCAGTGTCCGTGTCCTCCTCTCTTCTACTCTATTATATTCCGCTGTCTCTCTCCGGGTCCTCCTCTCTACTGCTCTATTATATTCCGCTGTCAGCCTTCGGTTCCTCCTCTCTCCCGCTCTATTATATTCCGCAGTCTGTGTGCAGTTTCTCCTCCCTCCCGGTCTATTATATGCTGTTGACAGTCTCCAGGACCTCCTCTCGCCCGCACTTTAATATTCCGCTCTCAGTCTCCAGGTCTTCCTCTCTCCCGCTCTGTTATATTCCACTGTCAGTCTCCGGGTCCTCTTCTCTACCGGTCTATTATATTCCGTTGTCAGTCTCCGGGTCCTCCTCTCTCCCGCTCTATTATATTCTGCTGCTAGTCTCCGGTTCCTCATCACTCCCGCTCTATTATATTCTACTGTCAGTCTCCGGGTCCTCAACTCTACCGCTCTACTATAGTCTGCTTCAGTCTCCGGGTCATCCTCTCTCCCACTCTACCATATTCCGCTGTCAGTCTCCGGGTCCTCCTCTCTCCTGCTCTATGATATTCCGCTTCAGTCTACGTTTCCTCCTCTCTCCCTCTCTAATATATTCCACTGTTATTCTCCGGGTCCTCCTGTCTCCCGCTCTATTATATTCTGCTGTCAGTCTCCGGGTACTCCTCTCTCACGCCTTATTATATTCTGCTGTCTGTCCCCGGGTCCTCCTCTCTTCCTATCTATTATATTCATCTGTCAGTCTCCAGGTCATCCTCTCTCCCTCTCTGTTATATTCCGCTGTCAGACTCCGGGTCCTATTCTCTACCGGTCTGTTATGTTCCGTTGTCAGTCTCCGGGTCCTCCTCTCTCCCGCTCTATTATATTCTGCTGCTAGTCTCCGGGTCCTCCTCTCTCCCGTTCTATTATATTCTTCTGTCAGTCTCCAGGTCCTCCTCTCTCCCGCTCTATAATATTCCGCTGTCAGTCTCCGTTTCTTCCTCTCTCCCGCTCTGTTATATTCCACTGTCAGTCTACAGGTCCTCTTCTCTCCCGCTCTATTATATTCCGCTGGCAGTCTCGGGGTTCTCCTCTCTCCCGCTCTATTATATTCCGCTTTCAATTTCCGGGACCTCATCTCTCCCGCTCTATTATATGCCACTGTCAGACTCCGGGTCCTCCTCTATCCCGCTCTATTATATTCCGCCATCAGTCTCTCTGTTCTCTCTCCCACACTTTTATATTCCACTGTCAATCTGCAGGTCCTCCTCTCTCCCGGTCTATTATATTCCCGTGTCAGTCTCCAGGTTTCCTCTCTCCCCCTCTATTATATTCCACTGTCAGTCTTTTTGTACTCCTCTCTCCCGCTCTATTATATGCCGCACTCAGTGTCCGTGTCCTCCTCTCTTCCGCTCTATTATATTCCACTGTCTGTCTCCGGGTCCTCCATTCTGCTGCTCTATTATATTCCTCTGTCAGCCTCCGGTTCCTCCTCTCTACCGCTCTATTATATACCGCTGTCAGTGTGCGGGTCCTCCTCCCTCCCAGTCTATTATATGCTGCTGACAGTCTCCAGTACCTCCTCTCTCCTGTACTTTTATTTTCCACTCACAATCGCCAGGTCATCCTCTCTCCCGCTCTATTATATTCATCTGTCAGTCTCCGGGTCCTCAACTCTCCCGCTCTATTATAGTCTGCTGTCAGTCTCCGGGTCCTCCTCTATCCCGCTCTACTAAATTCCGCTGTCAGTCTCCGGATCCTCCTCTCTCCCGCTCTATGATATTCCGCTGTCAGTCTCCGTTTGTTCCTCTCTCCCTCTCTAATATATTCTACTGCTTTCTCCGGGTCCTCCGCTCTCCCGCCCTATTATATTCAGCTGTCAGTCTCCAGGTCATCCTCTCTCCTGCTCTGTTATATTCCTCTGTCTGACTCCGGGTCCTCTTCTCTACCGGTCTGTTATATCCTGTTGTCAGTCTCTGGGTCCCTATCTCTCCCACTCTATTATATTCTTCCATCAGTCTCCGGGTCCTCAACTCTCCCGCTCTATTATATTCCACTATCAGTCTCTGCGTCTTCCTCTCCTCCGCTCTACTATATTCCGCTGTCAGTCTCTGGGTCCTCCTCTCTCCCGCTATATGATATTCCGCTGTCAGTCTCTGGGTCCTCGTCTCTCCCGCTCTATTATATTCCGTTGTCAGTCTCCAGGTTTCCTCTCTCCCCATCTATTATATGCCGTTCTCAGTGTCTGTGTCCACCTCTCTCCCGCCCTATTATATTCTGCTGTCTCTCCCCGGGTCCTCCACTCTCCCTATCTATTATATTCGGCTGTCAGTCTCCTGGTCATCCTCTCTCCCGCTCTGTTATATCCCGCTGTCAGACTCCGGGTCCTCTTCTCTACTGGTCTATTATATTCTGTTGTCAGTCTCCGGGTCCCCATCTCTCCCGCTCTATTATATTCTTCTGTCAGTCTCCGGGTCCTCAACTCTTCCGCTCTATAATAGTCTGCGGTCAGTCTCCGGGTTCTCCTCTCCCCCGCTCTATGATATTCCGCTGTCAGTCTCCGTTTGTTCCTCTCTCCCTCTCTAATATATTCTACTGCTTTCTCCGGGTCCTCCGCTCTCCCGCTCTATTATATTCAGCTGTCAGTCTCCAGGTCATCCTCTCTCCCGCTCTGTTATATTCCTCTGTCAGACTCCGGGTCCTCTTCTCTACCGGTCTGTTATATCCTGTTGTCAGTCTCTGGGTCCCCCTCTCTCCCACTCTATTATATTCTTCCATCAGTCTCCGGGTCCTCAACTCTCCCGCTCTATTATATTCCACTATCAGTCTCTGCGTCTTCCTCTCCTCCGCTCTACTATATTCCGCTGTCAGTCTCTGGGTCCTCCTCTCTCCCGCTATATGATATTCCGCTGTCAGTCTCTGGGTCCTCGTCTCTCCCGCTCTATTATATTCCGTTGTCAGTCTCCAGGTTTCCTCTCTCCCCATCTATTATATGCCGTTCTCAGTGTCTGTGTCCTCCTCTCTCCCGCCCTATTATATTCTGCTGTCTCTCCCCGGGTCCTCCACTCTCCCTATCTATTATATTCGGCTGTCAGTCTCCTGGTCATCCTCTCTCCCGCTCTGTTATATCCCGCTGTCAGACTCCGGGTCCTCTTCTCTACTGGTCTATTATATTCTGTTGTCAGTCTCCGGGTCCCCATCTCTCCCGCTCTATTATATTCTTCTGTCAGTCTCCGGGTCCTCAACTCTTCCACTCTATAATAGTCTGCGGTCAGTCTCCGGGTTCTCCTCTCTCCCGCTCTACTATATTCCGCTGTCAGTCTCCGGGTCCTCCTCTCTCCCGCTCTATTATATTCTGCTGCTAGTCTCCGGGTCCTCCTCTCTCCCACCCTATTATATTCTGCTTTATGTCCCCGGGTCCTCCTCTCTCCCTATCTATTATATGCGGCTGTCAGTCTCCTGGTCATCCTCTCTCCCGCTCTGTTATATTCTGCTGCTAGTCTCCGGGTCCTCCTCTCTCCCGCTCTATTATATTCTTCTGTCAGTCTCCGGGTCCTTAACTCTCCTGCTCTATTGTAGTCCGCTGTCAGTCTCTGGTTTCTCTTCTCTCCCGCTCTAATATATTCCACTGTCAGTCTCCGGGTCCTCCTCTCTCCCGCTCTATGATATTCCGCTGTCTGCCTCCGGTTCCTCCTTTCTCCCGCTCTATTATATTCCGCTGTCAGTGAGCAGGTCCTCCTCCGTCCCAGTCTATTATACGCTGCCGGCAGTCCCAAGGACGTCCTCTCTCCGGCACTTTTATATTCCGCTCTCAGTCTCCAAGTCATCCTCTCTCCCGCTCTGTTATATTCCGCTGTAAGTCTGAAGGTCCTCTTCTCTACCGGTTAATTATAATTCGTTGTCAGTCTCCGGGTCCTCCTCTCTACCGCTCTATTATATTCTGCTGCTATTCTCCGGGTCCTCAACTCTCCCGCTCTATTATATTCCGCTGTCAGTCTCCGTGTCCTCCTCTCTCCCGCTCTACTATATTCTGCTGTCAGTCTCTGGGTCCACCTCTCTCCCGCTCTATGAAATTCCGTTGTCAGTCTCCGGGTCCTCCTCTCTCCCGCTGTGTTATATTCCGCTGTCAGTCTCCGAGTGCTCCTCACTCCTGCTCTATTATATTCCTCTGTCAGTCTCCGAGTACTCCCCTCTCCTGCTCTATTATATTCCGCTATCAGTCTCTGGGTCCTCCTCTCTCCCGCTCTATTATATTCTGCTGTCTGTCTCTGGGTCCTCCTCTCTCCCGCACTATTATATCCCGCTGTCAGTCTCCAGGACCCCCTCTCTCCCGTTCTATTATATTCCGCTGTCAGTGTCCGAGTGCACCTCTCTCCCGCTCTATTATATTCCGCTGTCAGTCTCCGAGTCCTCGTCTCTCCCGCTCTATTATATCTTTTGTCAGTTTATGGATCCTGCTCTCTCCGGCTGTATTATATACCGCTGTCTGTCCCCGGGTCCTAATCTCTCCTGCTCTTTTATATTCCGCTGTCAGTCTCCAGGTCCTCCTCTCTCCCGCTCTATAATATTCTGCTATCAGTGTCCAGGTCCTCCTCTCAACCACTCTATTATATTCTGCTGTCAGTTTCCAGGTCCTACTCCCTCCCGATCTATTATATTCTGCTCACAGTCTCCATGACCTCCTCTCTCCTGCTCTATTATATTACGCAGTCATTCTCTGGGTTCTCCTCACTCCTGCTCTTTTATATTCCGCTGTCAGTCTCTGGGTCCTCCTCTCTCCCGCACTATTATATTCCGCTGTCTGTCTCCGGGTCCTCCACTCTCCAGCTCTATTATATTCCGCTGTCAGTCTCCATTTCCTCCTCTCTCCTGCTCTATTATATTCTGCTATCAGTTTCCGTGTCTTCCTCTCTCCCACACTATTATATTCTGCTGTCAGTTTCCGGGTCCTATTCACTGCTGATCTATTATATTCTGCTGACAGTCTCCAGGACTTCTTGTCTCCCGCTCTATTATATTATGCTGTCAGTCTCAGGGTTCCCCTCTCTCCCGCTCCACCATATTCTGCTATCAAATTCCGTGTCCTCATCTCTCCCGCTCTATTATATTCCACTGTCAGTCTGTCAGCTCTCTCTCGCAAATTTTTATATTCCACTTTCAACCTGCAGGTCCTCCTCTCTCCCGTTCTACTATATTCCGCTGTCAGTCTCCAGATTTCCTCTCTCCCTCTCTATTATATTCCGCTGTCAGTCTTTGGGTACTCCTCTCTCCCGCTCTATTATATGCCGCTCTCAGTGTCCGTGTCCTCCTCTCTTCCACTCTATTATATTCCGCTGTCTCTCTCCGGGTCCTCCTCTCTACTGCTCTATTATATTCCGCTGTCAGCCTTCGGTTCCTCCTCTCTCCCGCTCTATTATATTCCGCAGTCTGTGTGCAGTTTCTCCTCCCTCCCGGTCTATTATATGCTGTTGACAGTCTCCAGGACCTCCTCTCTCCCGCACTTTAATATTCCGCTCTCAGTCTCCAGGTCTTCCTCTCTCCCGCTCTGTTATATTCCACTGTCAGTCTCCGGGTCCTCTTCTCTACCGGTCTATTATATTCCGTTGTCAGTCTCCGGGTCCTCCTCTCTCCCGCTCTATTATATTCTGCTGCTAGTCTCCGGTTCCTCATCACTCCCGCTCTATTATATTCTACTGTCAGTCTCCGGGTCCTCAACTCTACCGCTCTACTATAGTCTGCTTCAGTCTCCGGGTCATCCTCTCTCCCACTCTACCATATTCCGCTGTCAGTCTCCGGGTCCTCCTCTCTCCCGCTCTATGATTTTCCGCTTCAGTCTACGTTTCCTCCTCTCTCCCTCTCTAATATATTCCACTGTTATTCTCCGGGTCCTCCTGTCTCCCGCTCTATTATATTCTGCTGTCAGTCTCCGGGTACTCCTCTCTCACGCCTTATTATATTCTGCTGTCTGTCCCCGGGTCCTCCTCTCTTCCTATCTATTATATTCATCTGTCAGTCTCCAGGTCATCCTCTCTCCCTCTCTGTTATATTCTGCTGTCAGACTCCGGGTCCTCTTCTCTACCGGTCTGTTATGTTCCGTTGTCAGTCTCCGGGTCCTCCTCTCTCCCGCTCTATTATATTCTGCTGCTAGTCTCCGGGTCCTCCTCTCTCCCGTTCTATTATATTCTTCTGTCAGTTTCCAGGTCCTCCTCTCTCCCGCTCTATAATATTCCGCTGTCAGTCTCCGTTTCTTCCTCTCTCCCGCTCTGTTATATTCCACTGTCAGTCTACAGGTCCTCTTCTCTCCCGCTCTATTATATTCCGCTGGCAGTCTCGGGGTTCTCCTCTCTCCCGCTCTATTATATTCCGCTTTCAATTTCCGGGACCTCATCTCTCCCGCTCTATTATATGCCACTGTCAGACTCCGGGTCCTCCTCTATCCCGCTCTATTATATTCCGCCATCAGTCTCTCTGTTCTCTCTCCCACACTTTTATATTCCACTGTCAATCTGCAGGTCCTCCTCTCTCCCGGTCTATTATATTCCCGTGTCAGTCTCCAGGTTTCCTCTCTCCCCCTCTATTATATTCCACTGTCAGTCTTTTTGTACTCCTCTCTCCCGCTCTATTATATGCCGCACTCAGTGTCCGTGTCCTCCTCTCTTCCGCTCTATTATATTCCACTGTCTGTCTCCGGGTCCTCCATTCTGCTGCTCTATTATATTCCTCTGTCAGCCTCCGGTTCCTCCTCTCTACCGCTCTATTATATACCGCTGTCAGTGTGCGGGTCCTCCTCCCTCCCAGTCTATTATATGCTGCTGACAGTCTCCAGTACCTCCTCTCTCCTGTACTTTTATTTTCCACTCACAATCGCCAGGTCATCCTCTCTCCCGCTCTATTATATTCATCTGTCAGTCTCCGGGTCCTCAACTCTCCCGCTCTATTATAGTCTGCTGTCAGTCTCCGGGTCCTCCTCTATCCCGCTCTACTAAATTCCGCTGTCAGTCTCCGGATCCTCCTCTCTCCCGCTCTATGATATTCCGCTGTCAGTCTCCGTTTGTTCCTCTCTCCCTCTCTAATATATTCTACTGCTTTCTCCGGGTCCTCCGCTCTCCCGCTCTATTATATTCAGCTGTCAGTCTCCAGGTCATCCTCTCTCCTGCTCTGTTATATTCCTCTGTCTGACTCTTGGTCCTCTTCTCTACCGGTCTGTTATATCCTGTTGTCAGTCTCTGGGTCCCTATCTCTCCCACTTTATTATATTCTTCCATCAGTCTCCAGGTCCTCAACTCTCCCACTCTATTATATTCCACTATCAGTCTCTGCGTCTTCCTCTCCTCCGCTCTACTATATTCCGCTGTCAGTCTCTGGGTCCTCCTCTCTCCCGCTATATGATATTCCGCTGTCAGTCTCTGGGTCCTCGTCTCTCCCGCTCTATTATATTCCGTTGTCAGTCTCCAGGTTTCCTCTCTCCCCATCTATTATATGCCGTTCTCAGTGTCTGTGTCCACCTCTCTCCCGCCCTATTATATTCTGCTGTCTCTCCCCGGGTCCTCCACTCTCCCTATCTATTATATTCGGCTGTCAGTCTCCTGGTCATCCTCTCTCCCGCTCTGTTATATCCCGCTGTCAGACTCCGGGTCCTCTTCTCTACTGGTCTATTATATTCTGTTGTCAGTCTCCGGGTCCCCATCTCTCCCGCTCTATTATATTCTTCTGTCAGTCTCCGGGTCCTCAACTCTTCCGCTCTATAATAGTCTGCGGTCAGTCTCCGGGTTCTCCTCTCCCCCGCTCTACTATATTCCGCTGTCAGTCTCCGGGTCCTCCTCTCTCTCGCTCTTTGATATTCCGCTGTCAGTCTACGGGTCCTCCTCTCTCCCGCTCTATTATATTCTGCTGCTAGTCTCCGGGTCCTCCTTTCTCCCACCCTATTATATTCTGCTTTATGTCCCCGGGTCCTCCTCTCTCCCTATCTATTATATTCGGCTGTCAGTCTCCTGGTCATCCTCTCTCCCGCTCTGTTATATTCTGCTGCTAGTCTCCGGGTCCTCCTCTCTCCCGCTCTATTATATTCTTCTGTCAGTCTCCGGGTCCTTAACTCTCCTGCTCTATTATAGTCCGCTGTAAGTCTCTGGGTTCTCCTCTCTCCCGCTCTAATATATTCCACTGTCAGTCTCCGGGTCCTCCTCTCTCCCGCTCTATGATATTCCGCTGTCTGCCTCCGGTTCCACCTTTCTCCCGCTCTATTATATTCCGCTGTCAGTGAGCAGGTCCTCCTCCGTCCCAGTCTATTATATGCTGCTGACAGTCCCAAGGACGTCCTCTCTCTGGCACTTTTATATTCCCCTCTCAGTCTCCAAGTCATCCTCTCTCCCGATCTGTTATATTCCGCTGTAAGTCTGAAGGTCCTCTTCTCTACCAGTTAATTATAATTCGTTGTCAGTCTCCGGGTCCTCCTCTCTACCGCTCTATTATATTCTGCTGCTATTCTCCAGGTCCTCAACTCTCCCGCTCTATTATATTCCGCTGTCAGTCTCCGGGTCCTCCTCTCTCCCGCTCTACTATATTCTGCTGTCAGTCTCCGGATCCACCTATCTCCCGCTCTATGAAATTCCGTTGTCAGTCTCCGGGTCCTCCTCTCTCCCGCTGTGTTATATTCCGCTGTCAGTCTCCGAGTGCTCCTCACTCCTGCTCTATTATATTCCTCAGTCAGTCTCCGAGTACTCCACTCTCCTGCTCTATTATATTCCGCTATCAGTCTCTGGGTCCTCCTCTCTCCCGCACTATTATATCCCGCTGTCAATCTCCAGGACCCCCTCTCTCCCGTTCTATTATATTCCGCTGTCAGTGTCCGAGTGCGCCTCTCTCCCGCTCTATTATATTCCGCTGTCAGTCTCCGAGTCCTCGTCTCTCCCGCTCTATTATATCTTTTGTCAGTTTATGGATCCTGCTCTCTCCGGCTGTATTATATACCGCTGTCTGTCCCCGGGTCCTAATCTCTCCCGCTCTTTTATATTCCGCTGTCAGTCTCCAGGTCCTCCTCTCTCCCGCTTTATTATATTCTGCTGTCAGTCACAGGGATGTCCTCCCTCCCGACCTATTATATTCCACTATCAGTCTCCGCGTCCTCTTCTCTCCCGCTCTATTATATCTTTTGTCAGTTTATGGATCCTGCTCTCTCACGCTGTATTATATACCGCTGTCTGTCCCCGGGTCCTCATCTATCCCGCTCTATTATATTCTGCTGTCAGTCTCCAGGTCCTCCTCTCTCCCGCTCTATTATATTCCACTCTCAGTCTCGGGGTCCAACTCTCTCCCGCTCTAATCTCTTCTGCTGTCAGTTTCCTGGTCCTACTCCCTCCCGATCTATTATATTCTGCTGACAGTCTCCAAGACCTCCTCTCTCCCGATCAATTATATTACGCAGTCATTCTCTGGGTTCTCCTCTCTCCTGCTCTTTTATATTTCGCTGTCAGTCTCCATGTCCTCCTCTCTCCCGCTCTATTATATTCTGCTGTCAGTCTCGGGGTTGTCCTCCATCACGACCTATTAAATTCCGCTGTCCGTCTCCATGTCCTCCTCTCTCCCGCTCTATTATATCTTTTGTCAGTTTATGGATCCTGCTCTCTCCCACTGTATTATATATCGCTGTCTGTCCCGGGTCCTCATCTCTCCTGCTCTATTATATTCCGCTGTCAGGTGCCAGGTCCTCCTCTCTCCCGTTCTATTTTCTTCGACTCTCAGTCTCGGGGCCCTCCTCTCTCCCGCTCTATTATATTCTGCTGTCAGTTTCCGGGTCCTATTTCCTCCCGATCTATTATATTCTGCTGACAGTCTCCAGGACCTCCTCTCTCCCGATCTATTATATTACGCATTCATTCTCTGGGTTCACCTCTCTCCTGCTCTTTTTATATTCCGCTGTCACTCTCTGTGTTCTCCTCTCTCCCTCACTATTATATTTCGCTGTATGTCTCCGGGTACTCCACTCTCCAGCTCTATTATATTCCGCTGTCAGTCTCCAGGTCCTCCTCTCTCCCGCTCTATTATATTCTGCTGTCAGTCTCGGGGTTGTCCTCCCTCACGACCTATTATATTCCGCTGTCAGTCTCCACGTCTTCCTCTCTCCCGCTCTATTATATCTTTTGTCAGTTTATGGATCCTGCTCTATCCCGCTGTATTATATACCGCTGTCTGTCCCGGGTCCTCATCTCTCCCGCTCTATTTTCTTCGACTCTCAGTCTCGGGGTCCTCCTCTCTCCCGCTCTATTATATTCTGCTGTCAGTTTCCGTGTCCTACTCCCTCCCGATCTATTATATTCTGCTGACAGTCTCCAGGACTTCCTCCCTCCCGATCTATTATATTACGCAGTCATTCTCTGGGTTCTCCTCTCTCTTGCTCTTTTATATTCCGCTGTCTGTCTATGGTTTCTCCTCTCTCCCGCACTATTATATTTCGCTGTCAGTCTCCGGGTACTCAACTCTCCAGCACTATTATATTCCGCTGTCAGTCTCCAGGTCCTCCTCTTCCCTGCTCTACTATTTTCTGCTGTCAGTCTCGGGGTTGTCCTCCCTCCCGACCTCTTAAATTCCGCTGTCAGTCTCCGGGTCCTCCTCTGCTCCCACTCTATTATATTCTGCTATCAGTTTCCGGATCCTCCTCTCTCCCACTCTATTATATTCTGCTTTCAGTTTCCGGGTCCTATTCTCTCCCACTCCATTATATTCCGCTCTCAGTCTCCGGGTAATCCTCTCTCCCGCTCTATTATATTCCGCTGTCAGTTTCCGGTTCCTCCTCTCTCCCGCTCTATTATAATCCGCTGTCTGTCCCCGGCTCCTCCTCTCTGCGCTCTATAATATTCTGCTATCAGTTTCCAGGTCCTCCTCTCAACCGCTCTATTATATTCTGCTGTCAGTTTCCAGGTCCTACTCCCTCCCGATCTATTATATTCTGCTCACAGTCTCCATGACCTCCTCTCTCCTGCTCTATTATATTACGCAGTAATTCTCTGGGTTCTCCTCACTCCTGCTCTTTTCTTTTCCGCTGTCAGTCTCTGGGTCCCCCTCTCCCCCGCTCTAATATATTCCGCTGTCAGTCTCCGGGTCTTCCTCTCTCCCGCTCTATTTTGTTCTGCTTCTAGTCTCCAGGTCCTCCTCTCTCCCACCCTATTATATTCTGCTTTATGTCCCCGGGTCCTCCTCTCTCCCTATCGATTATATTCGGCTGTCAGTCTCCACGTCATCCTCTCTCCCGCTCTGTTATATTCTGCTGCTAGTCTCCGGGTCCTCCTCTCTCCCGCTCTATTATATTCTTCTGTCAGTCTCCGGGTCCTTAACTCTCCTGCTCTATTATAGTCCGCTGTCACTCCTCTCTCCCGCTCTAATATATTCCACTGTCAGTCTCCGGGTCCTCCTCTCTCCCGCTCTATGATATTCCGCTGTCTGCCCCCGGTTCCACCTTTCTCCCGCTCTATTATATTCCGCTGTCAGTGAGCAGGTCCTCCTCCGTCCCAGTCTATTATATGCTGCTGACAGTCCCAAGGACGTCCTCTCTCTGGCACTTTTATATTCCGCTCTCAGTCTCCAAGTCATCCTCTCTCCCGATCTGTTATATTCCACTGTAAGTCTGAAGGTCCTCTTCTCTACCAGTTAATTATAATTCGTTGTCAGTCTCCGGGTCCTCCTCTCTACCGCTCTATTATATTCTGCTGCTATTCTCCGGGTCCTCAACTCTCCCGCTCTATTATATTCCGCTGTCAGTCTCCGTGTCCTCCTCTCTCCCGCTCCACTATATTCTGCTGTCAGTCTCCGGATCCACCTCTCTCCCGCTCTATGAAATTCCGTTGTCAGTCTCCGGGTCCTCCTCTCTCCCGCTGTGTTATATTCCGCTGTCAGTCTCCGAGTGCTCCTCACTCCTGCTCTATTATATTCCTTTGTCAGTCTCCGAGTACTCCCCTCTCCTGCTCTATTATATTCCGCTATCAGTCTCTGGGTCCTCCTCTCTCCCGCACTATTATATCCCGCTGTCAATCTCCAGGACCCCCTCTCTCCCGTTCTATTATATTCCGCTGTCAGTGTCCGAGTGCGCCTCTCTCCCGCTCTATTATATTCCGCTGTCAGTCTCCGAGTCCTCGTCTCTCCCGCTCTATTATATCTTTTGTCAGTTTATGGATCCTGCTCTCTCCGGCTGTATTATATACCGCTGTCTGTCCCCGGGTCCTAATCTCTCCCGCTCTTTTATATTCCGCTGTCAGTCTCCAGGTCCTCCTCTCTCCCGCTTTATTATATTCTGCTGTCAGTCACAGGGATGTCCTCCCTCCCGACCTATTATATTCCACTATCAGTCTCCGCGTCCTCTTCTCTCCCGCTCTATTATATCTTTTGTCAGTTTATGGATCCTGCTCTCTCACGCTGTATTATATACCGCTGTCTGTCCCCGGGTCCTCATCTATCCCGCTCTATTATATTCTGCTGTCAGTCTCCAGGTCCTCCTCTCTCCCGCTCTATTATATTCCACTCTCAGTCTCGGGGTCCAACTCTCTCCCGCTCTAATCTCTTCTGCTGTCAGTTTCCGGGTCCTACTCCCTCCGGATCTATTATATTCTGCTGACAGTCTCCAAGACCTCCTCTCTCCCGATCAATTATATTACGCAGTCATTCTCTGGGTTCTCCTCTCTCCTGCTCTTTTATATTTCGCTGTCAGTCTCCGGGTACTCCACTCTCCAGCTCTATTATATTCCGCTGTCAATCTCCATGTCCTCCTCTCTCCCGCTCTATTATATTCTGCTGTCAGTCTCGGGGTTGTCCTCCATCACGACCTATTATATTCCGCTGTCCGTCTCCATGTCCTCCTCTCTCCCGCTCTATTATATCTTTTGTCAGTTTATGGATCCTGCTCTCTCCCACTGTATTATATACCGCTGTCTGTCCCGGGTCCTCATCTCTCCTGCTCTATTATATACCGCAGTCAGTCGCCAGGTCCTCCTCTCTCCCGTTCTATTTTCTTCGACTCTCAGTCTCGGGGCCCTCCTCTCTCCCGCTCTATTATATTCTGCTGTCAGTTTCCGGGTCCTACTTCCTCCCGATCTATTATATTCTGCTGACAGTCTCCAGGACCTCCTCTCTCCCGATCTATTATATTACGCATTCATTCTCTGGGTTCTCCTCTCTCCTGCTCTTTTTATAATCCGCTGTCACTCTCTGTGTTCTCCTCTCTCCCTCACTATTATATTTCGCTGTCAGTCTCCGGGTACTCCACTCTCCAGCTCTATTATATTCCGCTGTCAGTCTCCAGGTCCTCCTCTCTCCCGCTCTATTATATTCTGCTGTCAGTCTCGGGGTTGTCCTCCCTCACGACCTATTATATTCCGCTGTCAGTCTCCACGTCTTCCTCTCTCCCGCTCTATTATATCTTTTGTCAGTTTATGGATCCTGCTCTATCCCGCTGTATTATATACCGCTGTCTGTCCCGGGTCCTCATCTCTCCCGCTCTATTTTCTTCGACTCTCAGTCTCGGGGTCCTCCTCTCTCCCGCTCTATTATATTCTGCTGTCAGTTTCCGTGTCCTACTCCCTCCCGATCTATTATATTCTGCTGACAGTCTCCAGGACTTCCTCCCTCCCGATCTATTATATTCTGCTGACAGTCTCCAGGACTTCCTCTCTCCCGATCGATTATATTACGCAGTCATTCTCTGGGTTCTCCTCTCTCTTGCTCTTTTATATTCCGCTGTCTGTCTATGGTTTCTCCTCTCTCCCGCACTATTATATTTCGCTGTCAGTCTCCGGGTACTCAACTCTCCAGCACTATTATATTCCGCTGTCAGTCTCCAGGTCCTCCTCTTCCCTGCTCTACTATTTTCTGCTGTCAGTCTCGGGGTTGTCCTCCCTCCCGACCTCTTAAATTCCGCTGTCAGTCTCCGGGTCCTCCTCTGCTCCCACTCTATTATATTCTGCTATCAGTTTCCGGATCCTCCTCTCTCCCACTCTATTATATTCTGCTTTCAGTTTCCGGGTCCTATTCTCTCCCACTCCATTATATTCCGCTCTCAGTCTCCGGGTACTCCTCTCTCCCGCTCTATTATATTCCGCTGTCAGTTTCCGGTTCCTCCTCTCTCCCGCTCTATTATAATCCGCTGTCTGTCCCCGGCTCCTCCTCTCTGCGCTCTATAATATTCTGCTATCAGTTTCCAGGTCCTCCTCTCAACCGCTCTATTATATTCTGCTGTCAGTTTCCAGGTCCTACTCCCTCCCGATCTATTATATTCTGCTCACAGTCTCCATGACCTCCTCTCTCCTGCTCTATTATATTACGCAGTCATTCTCTGGGTTCTCCTCACTCCTGCTCTTTTCTTTTCCGCTGTCAGTCTCTGGGTCCCCCTCTCTCCCGCACTATTATATTCCGCTGTCTGTCTCCGGGTCCTCCACTCTCCAGCTCTATTATATTCCGCTGTCAGTCTCCGGTTCCTCCTCTCTCCTGCTCTATTATATTCTGCTATCAGTTTCCGTGTCTTCCTCTGTCCCACACTATTATATTCTGCTGTCAGTTTCCGGGTCCTATTCACTGCCGATCTATTATATTCTGCTGACAGTCTCCAGGACTTCTTTTCTCCCGCTCTATTATATTATGCTGTCAGTCTCAGGGTTCCCCTCTCACCCGCTCCACCATATTCTGCTATCAAAGTCCGTGTCCTAATCTCTCCCGCTCTACTATATTCCACTGTCAGTCTGTCAGCTCTCTCTCGCAAACTTTTATATTCCACTTTCAACCTGCAGGTCCTCCTCTCTCCCGTTCTACTATATTCCGCTGTCAGTCTCCAGTTTTCCTCACTCCCTCTCTATTATATTCCGCTGTCAGTCTTTGGGTACTCCTCTCTCCCGCTCTATTATATGCCGCTCTCAGTGTCCGTGTCCTCCTCTCTTCCACTCTATTATATTCCGCTGTCATCCTTCGGTTCCTCCTGTCTCCCGCTCTATTATATTCCGCAGTCTGTGTGCAGTTTCTACTCCCTCCCGGTCTAATATATGCTGTTGACAGTCTCCAGGACATCCTCTCTCCTGCACTTTAATATTCCGCTCTCAGTCTCCAGATCTTCCTCTCTCCCGCTCTGTTATATTCCACTGTCAGTCTCCGGGTCCTCTTCTCTACCGGTCTATTATATTCCGTTGTCAGTCTCCGGGTCCTCCTCTCTCCCGCTCTATTATATTCTGCTGCTAGTCTCCGGTTCCTCCTCACTCCCGCTCTATTATATTCTACTGTCAGTCTCCGGGTCCTCAACTCTACCGCTCTACTATAGTCTGCTTCAGTCTCCGGGTCATCCTCTCTCCCACTCTACCATATTCCGCTGTCAGTCTCCGGGTCCTCCTCTCTCCCGCTCTATGATATTCCGCTTCAGTCTATGTTTCCTCCTCTCTCCCTCTCTAATATATTCCATTGTTATTCTCCGGGTCCTCCTCTCTCCCGCTCTATTATATTCTGCTGTCAGTCTCCGGGTACTCCTCTCTCACGCCTTACTATATTCTGCTGTCTGTCCCCGGGTCCTCCTCTCTTCCTATCTATTATATTCATCTGTCAGTCTCCAGGTCATCCTCTCTCCCTCTCTGTTATATTCCGCTGTCAGACTCCGGGTCCTCTTCTCTACCGGTCTGTTATATTCCGTTGTCAGTCTCCGGGTCCTCCTCTCTCCCGCTCTATTATATTCTGCTGCTAGTCTCCGGGTCCTCCTCTCTCCCGCTCTATTATATTCTTCTGTCAGTCTCCGGGTCCTCCTCTCTCCCGCTCTATAATATTCCGCTGTCAGTCTCCGTTTCTTCCTCTCTCCCGCTCTGTTATATTCCGCTGTCAGTCTCCAGGTACTCCTCTCTCCCGCTCTATTATATTCCGCTTTCAATTTCCGGGACCTCATCTCTCCCGCTCTATTATATGCCACTGTCAGACTCCGGGTCCTCCTCTCTCCCGCTCTGTTATATTCCGCTGTCAGTCTCTCAATCCTCTCTCCCACACTTTTATATTCCACTGTCAATATGCAGGTCCTCCTCTCTCCCGCTCTATTATGTTCTGCTGTCAGTCTCCGGGTCCTCGTCTCTCCCGCTCTATTATATTCCGTTGACAGTCTCCAGGTTTCCTCTCTCCCCTCTATTAGATTCCGCTATCAGTCTTTGGGTACTCCTCTCTCCCGCTCTATGATATTCCGCTGTCAGCCTCCGGTTCCCCCTTTCTCCCGCTCTATTATATTCCGCTGTCAGTGAGCAGGTCCTCCTCCGTCCCAGTCTATTATATGCTGCTAACAGTCCCAAGGACGTCCTCTCTCCGGCACTTTTATATTCCGCTCTCAGTCTCCTAGTCATCCTCTCTCCCGCTGTGTTATATTCCGCTGTCAGTCTCCGAGTCCTCCTCACTCCTACTCTATTATATTCCTCTGTCAGTCTCCGAGTACTCCCCTCTCCTGCTCTATTATGTTCCGCTATCAGTCTCTGGGTCCTCTTCTCTCCCGCTCTATTACATTCCGCTGTCTGTCTCTGGGTCCTCCTCTCTCCCGCACTATTATATCCCGCTGTCAGTCTCCAGGTGCCCCTCTCTGCCGTTCTATTATATTCTGCTGTCAGTGTCCGAGTGCTCCTCTCTCATGCTCTATTATATTCCGCTGTCAGTCTCCGAGTTGTCCTCCCTCCTCCCCTATTATATTCCGCTGTCAGTCTCCGGGTCCTCCTCTCTCCTGCTCTATTATATTCTGCTATCAGTTTCCGGGTCCGACTCTCTCCCACACTATTATATTCTGCTGTCAGTTTCCGGGTCCTATTCACTGCCTATCTATTATATTCTGGTGACAGTCTCCAGAACTTATTCTCTCCCGCTTTAGTATTTTACGCTCTCAGTCTCAGGGTTCTCCTCTCTCCCGCTCTATTATATTCCGCTTTCAATTTCCGGGTCCTCATATCTCCTGCTCTGTTATATGTCACTCTCAGACTCCGGGTCCTCCTCTATCCCACTCTATTATATTCCGCCATCAGTCTCTCTGTTCTCTCTCCCACACTTTTATATTCCACTGTCAATCTGCAGGTCCTCCTCTCTCCCGGTCTATTATATTCCCGTGTCAGTCTCCAGGTTTCCTCTCTCCCCCTCTATTATATTCCGCTGTCAGTCTTTTTGTACTCCTCTCTCCCGCTCTATTAAATGCCGCTCTCAGTGTCCGTGTCCTCCTCTCTTCCGCTCTATTATATTCCACTGTCTGTCTCCGGGTCCTCCAATCTGCTGCTCTATTATATTCCTCTGTCAGCCTCCGGTTCCTCCTCTGTACCGCTCTATTATATTCCGCTGTCAGTGTGCGGGTCCTCCTCCCTCCCAGTCTATTATATGCTGCTGACAGTCTCCAGTACCTCCTCTCTCCCGCACTTTTATTTTCCACTCACAATCGCCAGGTCATCCTCTCTCCCGCTCTATTATATCCATCTGTCAGACTCCGGGTGCTCAACTCTCCCGCTCTATTATAGTCTGCTGTCAGTCTTCGGGTCCTCCTCTATCCCGCTCTACTATATTCCGCTGTCAGTCTCCGGATCCTCCTCTCTCCCGCTCTATGATATTCCGCTGTCAGTCTCCGTTTGTTCCTCTCTAATATATTCCACTGCTTTCTCCGGGTCCTCCGCTCTCCCGCTCTATTATATTCAGCTGTCAGTCTCCAGGTCATCCTATCTCCCACTCTGTTATATTCCTCTGTCAGACTCCAGGTCCTCTTCTCCACCGGTCTGTTATATCCTGTTGTCAGTCTCTGGGTCCCCCTCTCTCCCACTCTATTATATTCTTCCATCAGTCTCCGGGTCCTCAACTCTCCCGCTCTATTATATTCAACTATCAGTCTCTGCGTCCTCCTCTCCTCCGCTCTACTATATTCCGCTGTCAGTCTCTGGGTCCTCCTCTCTCCCGCTATATGATATTCCGCTGTCAGTCTCTGGGTCCTCGTCTCTCCCGCTCTATTATATTCCGTTGTCAGTCTCCCCACCTATTATATGCCGCTATCAGTCTTTGGGTACTCCTCTCTCCCGCTCTATTATATGCCGTTCTCAGTGTCTGTGTCCTCCACTCTCCCGCCCTATTATATTCTGCTGTCTCTCCCCGGGTCCTCCACTCTCCCGATCTATTATATTCGGCTGTCAGTCTCCTGGTCATCCTCTCTCCCGCTCTGTTATATCCCGCTGTCAGACTCTGGGTCCTCTTCTCTACTGGTCTATTATATTCTGTCTCCAGTCTCCGGGTCCCCATCTCTCCCGCTCTATTATATTCTTCTGTCAGTCTCCGGGTCCTCAACTCTTCCGCTCTATCATAGTCTGCAGTCAGTCTCCAGGTTCTCCTCTCTCCTGCTCTACTATATTCCGCTGTCAGTCTCCGGGTCCTCCTCTCTCCCGCTCTATTATATTCTGCTGCTAGTCTCCAGGTCCTCCTCTCTCCCACCCTATTTTATTCTGCTTTATGTCCCCGGGTCCTCCTCTCTCCCTATCGATTATATTCGGCTGTCAGTCTCCAGGTCATCCTCTCTCCCGCTCTGTTATATTCTGCTGCTAGTCTCCGGGTCCTCCTCTCTCCCGTTCTATTATATTCTACTGTCAGTCTCCGGGTCCCCAACTCTACCGCTCTACTATAGTCTGCTTCAGTCTCCGGGTCATCCTCTCTCCCACTCTACCATATTCCGCTGTCAGTCTCCGGGTCCTCCTCTCTCCCGCTCTATGATATTCCGCTTCAGTCTACGTTTCCTCCTCTCTCCCTCTCTAATATATTCCATTGTTATTCTCCGGGTCCTCCTCTCTCCCGCTCTATTATATTCTGCTGTCAGTCTCCGGGTACTCCTCTCTTCCTATCTATTATATTCAGCTGTCAGTCTCCAGGTCATCCTCTCTCCCTCTCTGTTATATTCCGCTGTCAGACTCCGGGTCCTCTTCTCTACCGGTCTGTTATATTCCGTTGTCAGTCTCCAGGTCCTCCTCTCTCCCGCTCTATTATATTCTGCTGCTAGTCTCCGGGTCCTCTTCTCTCCCGCTCTGTTATATTCTTCTGTCAGTCTCCGGGTCCTCCTCTCTCCCGCTCTATAATATTCCGCTGTCAGTCTCCGTTTCTTCCTCTCTCCCGCTCTGTTATATTCCGCTGTCAGTCTCCAGGTCCTCTTCTCTCCCGCTCTATTATATTCTGTTGTCTGTCTCCGGGTACCCCTCTCTCCCGCTCTATTATATTCTTCTGTCAGTCTCCGGGTCCTCAACTCTTCCGCTCTATAATAGTCTGCGGTCAGTCTCCGGGTTCTTCTCTCCCCCGCTCTAATATATTCCGCTGTCAGTCTCCGGGTCTTCCTCTCTCCCGCTCTATTTTGTTCTGCTGCTAGTCTCCAGGTCCTCCTCTCTCCCACCCTATTATATTCTGCTTTATGTCCCCGGGTCCTCCTCTCTCCCTATCGATTATATTCGGCTGTCAGTCTCCACGTCATCCTCTCTCCCGCTCTGTTATATTCTGCTGCTAGTCTCCGGGTCCTCCTCTCTCCCGCTCTATTATATTCTTCTGTCAGTCTCCGGGTCCTTAACTCTCCTGCTCTATTATAGTCCGCTGTCACTCCTCTCTCCCGCTCTAATATATTCCACTGTCAGTCTCCGGGTCCTCCTCTCTCCCGCTCTATGATATTCCGCTGTCTGCCTCCGGTTCCTCCTTTCTCCCGCTCTATTATATTCCGCTGTCAGTGAGCAGGTTCTCCTCCGTCCCAGTCTAATATATGCTGCTGACAGTCCCAAGGACGTCCTCTCTCCGACACTTTTATATTCCGCTCTCAGTCTCCAAGTCATCCTCTCTCCCGCTCTGTTATATTCCGCTGTAAGTCTGAAGGTCCTCTTCTCTACCGGTTAATTATAATTCGTTGTCAGTGTCCGGGTCCTCCTCTCTACCGCTCTATTATATTCTGCTGCTATTCTCCGGGTCCTCAACTCTCCCGCTCTATTATATTCCGCTGTCAGTCTCCGTGTCCTCCTCGCTACCGCTCTACAATATTCTGCTGTCAGTCTCCGGGTCCGTCTCTCTTCCGCTCTATGATATTCCGTTGTCAGTCTCCGGGTCCTCCTCTCTCCCGCTGTGTTATATTCCGCTGTCAGTCTCCGAGTGCTCCTCACTCCTGCTCTATTATATTCCTCTGTCAGTCTCCGAGTACTCCCCTCTCCTGCTCTATTATATTCCGCTATCAGTCTCTGGGTCCTCCTCTCTCCCGCTCTATTATATTCTGCTGTCTGTCTCTGGGTCCTCCTCTCTCCCGCACTATTATATCCCGCTGTCAGTCTCCAGGACCCCCTCTCTCCCGTTCTATTATATTCCGCTGTCTGTGTCCGAGTGCACCTCTCTCCCGCTCTATTATATTCCGCTGTCAGTCTCCGAGTCCTCGTCTCTCCCGCTCTATTATATCTTTTGTCAGTTTATGGATCCTGCTCTCTCCGGCTGTATTATATACCGCTGTCTGTCCCCGGGTCCTAATCTCTCCCGCTCTTTTATATTCCGCCGTCAGTCTCCAGGTCCTCCTCTCTCCCGCTTTATTATATTCTGCTGTCTGTCACAGGGATGTCCTCCCTCCCGACCTATTATATTCCACTATCAGTCTCCGCGTCTGCTTCTCTCCCGCTCTATTATATCTTTTGTCAGTTTATGGATCCTGCTCTCTCACGGTGTATTATATACCGCTGTCTGTCCCCGGGTCCTCATCTCTCCCGCTCTATTATATTCCGCTTTCAGTCTCCGGGTTCTCCTCTCTCCCGCTCTAATATATTCCACTGTCAGTCTCCGGGTCCTCCTCTCTCCCGCTCTATGATATTCCGCTGTCTGCCCCCGGTTCCACCTTTCTCCCGCTCTATTATATTCCGCTGTCAGTGAGCAGGTCCTCCTCCGTCCCAGTCTATTATATGCTGCTGACAGTCCCAAGGACGTCCTCTCTCTGGCACTTTTATATTCCGCTCTCAGTCTCCAAGTCATCCTCTCTCCCGATCTGTTATATTCCACTGTAAGTCTGAAGGTCCTCTTCTCTACCAGTTAATTATAATTCGTTGTCAGTCTCCGGGTCCTCCTCTCTACCGCTCTATTATATTCTGCTGCTATTCTCCGGGTCCTCAACTCTCCCGCTCTATTATATTCCGCTGTCAGTCTCCGTGTCCTCCTCTCTCCCGCTCTACTATATTCTGCTGTCAGTCTCCGGATCCACCTCTCTCCCGCTCTATGAAATTCCGTTGTCAGTCTCCGGGTCCTCCTCTCTCCCGCTGTGTTATATTCCGCTGTCAGTCTCCGAGTGCTCCTCACTCCTGCTCTATTATATTCCTTTGTCAGTCTCCGAGTACTCCCCTCTCCTGCTCTATTATATTCCGCTATCAGTCTCTGGGTCCTCCTCTCTCCTGCTCTATTATATTCTGCTATCAGTTTCCGGGTCCGACTCTCTCCCACACTATTATATTCTGCTGTCAGTTTCCGGGTCCTATTCACTGCCTATCTATTATATTCTGGTGACAGTCTCCAGAACTTATTCTCTCCCGCTTTAGTATTTTACGCTCTCAGTCTCAGGGTTCTCCTCTCTCCCGCTCTATTATATTCCGCTTTCAATTTCCGGGTCCTCATATCTCCTGCTCTGTTATATGTCACTCTCAGACTCCGGGTCCTCCTCTATCCCACTCTATTATATTCCGCCATCAGTCTCTCTGTTCTCTCTCCCACACTTTTATATTCCACTGTCAATCTGCAGGTCCTCCTCTCTCCCGGTCTATTATATTCCCGTGTCAGTCTCCAGGTTTCCTCTCTCCCCCTCTATTATATTCCGCTGTCAGTCTTTTTGTACTCCTCTCTCCCGCTCTATTAAATGCCGCTCTCAGTGTCCGTGTCCTCCTCTCTTCCGCTCTATTATATTCCACTGTCTGTCTCCGGGTCCTCCAATCTGCTGCTCTATTATATTCCTCTGTCAGCCTCCGGTTCCTCCTCTGTACCGCTCTATTATATTCCGCTGTCAGTGTGCGGGTCCTCCTCCCTCCCAGTCTATTATATGCTGCTGACAGTCTCCAGTACCTCCTCTCTCCCGCACTTTTATTTTCCACTCACAATCGCCAGGTCATCCTCTCTCCCGCTCTATTATATCCATCTGTCAGACTCCGGGTGCTCAACTCTCCCGCTCTATTATAGTCTGCTGTCAGTCTCCGGGTCCTCCTCTATCCCGCTCTACTATATTCCGCTGTCAGTCTCCGGATCCTCCTCTCTCCCGCTCTATGATATTCCGCTGTCAGTCTCCGTTTGTTCCTCTCTAATATATTCCACTGCTTTCTCCGGGTCCTCCGCTCTCCCGCTCTATTATATTCAGCTGTCAGTCTCCAGGTCATCCTATCTCCCACTCTGTTATATTCCTCTGTCAGACTCCAGGTCCTCTTCTCCACCGGTCTGTTATATCCTGTTGTCAGTCTCTGGGTCCCCCTCTCTCCCACTCTATTATATTCTTCCATCAGTCTCCGGGTCCTCAACTCTCCCGCTCTATTATATTCAACTATCAGTCTCTGCGTCTTCCTCTCCTCCGCTCTACTATATTCCGCTGTCAGTCTCTGGGTCCTCCTCTCTCCCGCTATATGATATTCCGCTGTCAGTCTCTGGGTCCTCGTCTCTCCCGCTCTATTATATTCCGTTGTCAGTCTCCCCACCTATTATATGCCGCTATCAGTCTTTGGGTACTCCTCTCTCCCGCTCTATTATATGCCGTTCTCAGTGTCTGTGTCCTCCACTCTCCCGCCCTATTATATTCTGCTGTCTCTCCCCGGGTCCTCCACTCTCCCGATCTATTATATTCGGCTGTCAGTCTCCTGGTCATCCTCTCTCCCGCTCTGTTATATCCCGCTGTCAGACTCTGGGTCCTCTTCTCTACTGGTCTATTATATTCTGTCTCCAGTCTCCGGGTCCCCATCTCTCCCGCTCTATTATATTCTTCTGTCAGTCTCCGGGTCCTCAACTCTTCCGCTCTATCATAGTCTGCAGTCAGTCTCCAGGTTCTCCTCTCTCCTGCTCTACTATATTCCGCTGTCAGTCTCCGGGTCCTCCTCTCTCCCGCTCTATTATATTCTGCTGCTAGTCTCCAGGTCCTCCTCTCTCCCACCCTATTTTATTCTGCTTTATGTCCCCGGGTCCTCCTCTCTCCCTATCGATTATATTCGGCTGTCAGTCTCCAGGTCATCCTCTCTCCCGCTCTGTTATATTCTGCTGCTAGTCTCCGGGTCCTCCTCTCTCCCGTTCTATTATATTCTACTGTCAGTCTCCGGGTCCCCAACTCTACCGCTCTACTATAGTCTGCTTCAGTCTCCGGGTCATCCTCTCTCCCACTCTACCATATTCCGCTGTCAGTCTCCGGGTCCTCCTCTCTCCCGCTCTATGATATTCCGCTTCAGTCTACGTTTCCTCCTCTCTCCCTCTCTAATATATTCCATTGTTATTCTCCGGGTCCTCCTCTCTCCCGCTCTATTATATTCTGCTGTCAGTCTCCGGGTACTCCTCTCTTCCTATCTATTATATTCAGCTGTCAGTCTCCAGGTCATCCTCTCTCCCTCTCTGTTATATTCCGCTGTCAGACTCCGGGTCCTCTTCTCTACCGGTCTGTTATATTCCGTTGTCAGTCTCCAGGTCCTCCTCTCTCCCGCTCTATTATATTCTGCTGCTAGTCTCCGGGTCCTCTTCTCTCCCGCTCTGTTATATTCTTCTGTCAGTCTCCGGGTCCTCCTCTCTCCCGCTCTATAATATTCCGCTGTCAGTCTCCGTTTCTTCCTCTCTCCCGCTCTGTTATATTCCGCTGTCAGTCTCCAGGTCCTCTTCTCTCCCGCTCTATTATATTCTGTTGTCTGTCTCCGGGTACCCCTCTCTCCCGCTCTATTATATTCTTCTGTCAGTCTCCGGGTCCTCAACTCTTCCGCTCTATAATAGTCTGCGGTCAGTCTCCGGGTTCTTCTCTCCCCCGCTCTAATATATTCCGCTGTCAGTCTCCGGGTCTTCCTCTCTCCCGCTCTATTTTGTTCTGCTGCTAGTCTCCAGGTCCTCCTCTCTCCCACCCTATTATATTCTGCTTTATGTCCCCGGGTCCTCCTCTCTCCCTATCGATTATATTCGGCTGTCAGTCTCCACGTCATCCTCTCTCCCGCTCTGTTATATTCTGCTGCTAGTCTCCGGGTCCTCCTCTCTCCCGCTCTATTATATTCTTCTGTCAGTCTCCGGGTCCTTAACTCTCCTGCTCTATTATAGTCCGCTGTCACTCCTCTCTCCCGCTCTAATATATTCCACTGTCAGTCTCCGGGTCCTCCTCTCTCCCGCTCTATGATATTCCGCTGTCTGCCTCCGGTTCCTCCTTTCTCCCGCTCTATTATATTCCGCTGTCAGTGAGCAGGTTCTCCTCCGTCCCAGTCTAATATATGCTGCTGACAGTCCCAAGGACGTCCTCTCTCCGACACTTTTATATTCCGCTCTCAGTCTCCAAGTCATCCTCTCTCCCGCTCTGTTATATTCCGCTGTAAGTCTGAAGGTCCTCTTCTCTACCGGTTAATTATAATTCGTTGTCAGTGTCCGGGTCCTCCTCTCTACCGCTCTATTATATTCTGCTGCTATTCTCCGGGTCCTCAACTCTCCCGCTCTATTATATTCCGCTGTCAGTCTCCGTGTCCTCCTCGCTACCGCTCTACAATATTCTGCTGTCAGTCTCCGGGTCCGTCTCTCTTCCGCTCTATGATATTCCGTTGTCAGTCTCCGGGTCCTCCTCTCTCCCGCTGTGTTATATTCCGCTGTCAGTCTCCGAGTGCTCCTCACTCCTGCTCTATTATATTCCTCTGTCAGTCTCCGAGTACTCCCCTCTCCTGCTCTATTATATTCCGCTATCAGTCTCTGGGTCCTCCTCTCTCCCGCTCTATTATATTCTGCTGTCTGTCTCTGGGTCCTCCTCTCTCCCGCACTATTATATCCCGCTGTCAGTCTCCAGGACCCCCTCTCTCCCGTTCTATTATATTCCGCTGTCTGTGTCCGAGTGCACCTCTCTCCCGCTCTATTATATTCCGCTGTCAGTCTCCGAGTCCTCGTCTCTCCCGCTCTATTATATCTTTTGTCAGTTTATGGATCCTGCTCTCTCCGGCTGTATTATATACCGCTGTCTGTCCCCGGGTCCTAATCTCTCCCGCTCTTTTATATTCCGCCGTCAGTCTCCAGGTCCTCCTCTCTCCCGCTTTATTATATTCTGCTGTCTGTCACAGGGATGTCCTCCCTCCCGACCTATTATATTCCACTATCAGTCTCCGCGTCTGCTTCTCTCCCGCTCTATTATATCTTTTGTCAGTTTATGGATCCTGCTCTCTCACGGTGTATTATATACCGCTGTCTGTCCCCGGGTCCTCATCTCTCCCGCTCTATTATATTCCGCTTTCAGTCTCCGGGTTCTCCTCTCTCCCGCTCTAATATATTCCACTGTCAGTCTCCGGGTCCTCCTCTCTCCCGCTCTATGATATTCCGCTGTCTGCCCCCGGTTCCACCTTTCTCCCGCTCTATTATATTCCGCTGTCAGTGAGCAGGTCCTCCTCCGTCCCAGTCTATTATATGCTGCTGACAGTCCCAAGGACGTCCTCTCTCTGGCACTTTTATATTCCGCTCTCAGTCTCCAAGTCATCCTCTCTCCCGATCTGTTATATTCCACTGTAAGTCTGAAGGTCCTCTTCTCTACCAGTTAATTATAATTCGTTGTCAGTCTCCGGGTCCTCCTCTCTACCGCTCTATTATATTCTGCTGCTATTCTCCGGGTCCTCAACTCTCCCGCTCTATTATATTCCGCTGTCAGTCTCCGTGTCCTCCTCTCTCCCGCTCTACTATATTCTGCTGTCAGTCTCCGGATCCACCTCTCTCCCGCTCTATGAAATTCCGTTGTCAGTCTCCGGGTCCTCCTCTCTCCCGCTGTGTTATATTCCGCTGTCAGTCTCCGAGTGCTCCTCACTCCTGCTCTATTATATTCCTTTGTCAGTCTCCGAGTACTCCCCTCTCCTGCTCTATTATATTCCGCTATCAGTCTCTGGGTCCTCCTCTCTCCTGCTCTATTATATTCTGCTATCAGTTTCCGGGTCCGACTCTCTCCCACACTATTATATTCTGCTGTCAGTTTCCGGGTCCTATTCACTGCCTATCTATTATATTCTGGTGACAGTCTCCAGAACTTATTCTCTCCCGCTTTAGTATTTTACGCTCTCAGTCTCAGGGTTCTCCTCTCTCCCGCTCTATTATATTCCGCTTTCAATTTCCGGGTCCTCATATCTCCTGCTCTGTTATATGTCACTCTCAGACTCCGGGTCCTCCTCTATCCCACTCTATTATATTCCGCCATCAGTCTCTCTGTTCTCTCTCCCACACTTTTATATTCCACTGTCAATCTGCAGGTCCTCCTCTCTCCCGGTCTATTATATTCCCGTGTCAGTCTCCAGGTTTCCTCTCTCCCCCTCTATTATATTCCGCTGTCAGTCTTTTTGTACTCCTCTCTCCCGCTCTATTAAATGCCGCTCTCAGTGTCCGTGTCCTCCTCTCTTCCGCTCTATTATATTCCACTGTCTGTCTCCGGGTCCTCCAATCTGCTGCTCTATTATATTCCTCTGTCAGCCTCCGGTTCCTCCTCTGTACCGCTCTATTATATTCCGCTGTCAGTGTGCGGGTCCTCCTCCCTCCCAGTCTATTATATGCTGCTGACAGTCTCCAGTACCTCCTCTCTCCCGCACTTTTATTTTCCACTCACAATCGCCAGGTCATCCTCTCTCCCGCTCTATTATATCCATCTGTCAGACTCCGGGTGCTCAACTCTCCCGCTCTATTATAGTCTGCTGTCAGTCTCCGGGTCCTCCTCTATCCCGCTCTACTATATTCCGCTGTCAGTCTCCGGATCCTCCTCTCTCCCGCTCTATGATATTCCGCTGTCAGTCTCCGTTTGTTCCTCTCTCCCTCTCTAATATATTCCACTGCTTTCTCCGGGTCCTCCGCTCTCCCGCTCTATTATATTCAGCTGTCAGTCTCCAGGTCATCCTATCTCCCACTCTGTTATATTCCTCTGTCAGACTCCAGGTCCTCTTCTCCACCGGTCTGTTATATCCTGTTGTCAGTCTCTGGGTCCCCCTCTCTCCCACTCTATTATATTCTTCCATCAGTCTCCGGGTCCTCAACTCTCCCGCTCTATTATATTCAACTATCAGTCTCCGCGTCTTCCTCTCCTCCGCTCTACTATATTCCGCTGTCAGTCTCTGGGTCCTCCTCTCTCCCGCTATATGATATTCCGCTGTCAGTCTCTGGGTCCTCGTCTCTCCCGCTCTATTATATTCCGTTGTCAGTCTCCCCACCTATTATATGCCGCTATCAGTCTTTGGGTACTCCTCTCTCCCGCTCTATTATATGCCGTTCTCAGTGTCTGTGTCCTCCACTCTCCCGCACTATTATATTCTGCTGTCTCTCCCCGGGTCCTCCACTCTCCCGATCTATTATATTCGGCTGTCAGTCTCCTGGTCATCCTCTCTCCCGCTCTGTTATATCCCGCTGTCAGACTCTGGGTCCTCTTCTCTACTGGTCTATTATATTCTGTCTCCAGTCTCCGGGTCCCCATCTCTCCCGCTCTATTATATTCTTCTGTCAGTCTCCGGGTCCTCAACTCTTCCGCTCTATCATAGTCTGCAGTCAGTCTCCAGGTTCTCCTCTCTCCTGCTCTACTATATTCCGCTGTCAGTCTCCGGGTCCTCCTCTCTCCCGCTCTATTATATTCTGCTGCTAGTCTCCAGGTCCTCCTCTCTCCCACCCTATTTTATTCTGCTTTATGTCCCCGGGTCCTCCTCTCTCCCTATCGATTATATTCGGCTGTCAGTCTCCAGGTCATCCTCTCTCCCGCTCTGTTATATTCTGCTGCTAGTCTCCGGGTCCTCCTCTCTCCCGCTCTATTATATTCTACTGTCAGTCTCCGGGTCCCCAACTCTACCGCTCTACTATAGTCTGCTTCAGTCTCCGGGTCATCCTCTCTCCCACTCTACCATATTCCGCTGTCAGTCTCCGGGTCCTCCTCTCTCCCGCTCTATGATATTCCGCTTCAGTCTACGTTTCCTCCTCTCTCCCTCTCTAATATATTCCATTGTTATTCTCCGGGTCCTCCACTCTCCCGCTCTATTATATTCTGCTGTCAGTCTCCGGGTACTCCTCTCTTCCTATCTATTATATTCAGCTGTCAGTCTCCAGGTCATCCTCTCTCCCTCTCTGTTATATTCTGCTGTCAGACTCCGGGTCCTCTTCTCTACCGGTCTGTTATATTCCGTTGTCAGTCTCCAGGTCCTCCTCTCTCCCGCTCTATTATATTCTGCTGCTAGTCTCCGGGTCCTCTTCTCTCCCGCTCTGTTATATTCTTCTGTCAGTCTCCGGGTCCTCCTCTCTCCCGCTCTATAATATTCCGCTGTCAGTCTCCGTTTCTTCCTCTCTCCCGCTCTGTTATATTCCGCTGTCAGTCTCCAGGTCCTCTTCTCTCCCGCTCTATTATATTCTGTTGTCTGTCTCCGGGTACCCCTCTCTCCCGCTCTATTATATTCTTCTGTCAGTCTCCGGGTCCTCAACTCTTCCGCTCTATAATAGTCTGCGGTCAGTCTCCGGGTTCTTCTCTCCCCCGCTCTAATATATTCCGCTGTCAGTCTCCGGGTCTTCCTCTCTCCCGCTCTATTTTGTTCTGCTGCTAGTCTCCAGGTCCTCCTCTCTCCCACCCTATTATATTCTGCTTTATGTCCCCGGGTCCTCCTCTCTCCCTATCGATTATATTCGGCTGTCAGTCTCCACGTCATCCTCTCTCCCGCTCTGTTATATTCTGCTGCTAGTCTCCGGGTCCTCCTCTCTCCCGCTCTATTATATTCTTCTGTCAGTCTCCGGGTCCTTAACTCTCCTGCTCTATTATAGTCCGCTGTCACTCCTCTCTCCCGCTCTAATATATTCCACTGTCAGTCCCCGGGTCCTCCTCTCTCCCGCTCTATGATATTCCGCTGTCTGCCTCCGGTTCCTCCTTTCTCCCGCTCTATTATATTCCGCTGTCAGTGAGCAGGTTCTCCTCCGTCCCAGTCTAATATATGCTGCTGACAGTCCCAAGGACGTCCTCTCTCCGGCACTTTTATATTCCGCTCTCAGTCTCCAAGTCATCCTCTCTCCCGCTCTGTTATATTCCGCTGTAAGTCTGAAGGTCCTCTTCTCTACCGGTTAATTATAATTCGTTGTCAGTGTCCGGGTCCTCCTCTCTACCGCTCTATTATATTCTGCTGCTATTCTCCGGGTCCTCAACTCTCCCGCTCTATTATATTCCGCTGTCAGTCTCCGTGTCCTCCTCGCTACCGCTCTACAATATTCTGCTGTCAGTCTCCGGGTCCGTCTCTCTTCCGCTCTATGATATTCCGTTGTCAGTCTCCGGGTCCTCCTCTCTCCCGCTGTGTTATATTCCGCTGTCAGTCTCCGAGTGCTCCTCACTCCTGCTCTATTATATTCCTCTGTCAGTCTCCGAGTACTCCCCTCTCCTGCTCTATTATATTCCGCTATCAGTCTCTGGGTCCTCCTCTCTCCCGCTCTATTATATTCTGCTGTCTGTCTCTGGGTCCTCCTCTCTCCCGCACTATTATATCCCGCTGTCAGTCTCCAGGACCCCCTCTCTCCCGTTCTATTATATTCCGCTGTCTGTGTCCGAGTGCACCTCTCTCCCGCTCTATTATATTCCGCTGTCAGTCTCCGAGTCCTCGTCTCTCCCGCTCTATTATATCTTTTGTCAGTTTATGGATCCTGCTCTCTCCGGCTGTATTATATACCGCTGTCTGTCCCCGGGTCCTAATCTCTCCCGCTCTTTTATATTCCGCCGTCAGTCTCCAGGTCCTCCTCTCTCCCGCTTTATTATATTCTGCTGTCTGTCACAGGGATGTCCTCCCTCCCGACCTATTATATTCCACTATCAGTCTCCGCGTCTGCTTCTCTCCCGCTCTATTATATCTTTTGTCAGTTTATGGATCCTGCTCTCTCACGGTGTATTATATACCGCTGTCTGTCCCCGGGTCCTCATCTCTCCCGCTCTATTATATTCCGCTGTCAGTCTCCGGGTTCTCCTCTCTCCCGCTCTAATATATTCCACTGTCAGTCTCCGGGTCCTCCTCTCTCCCGCTCTATGATATTCCGCTGTCTGCCCCCGGTTCCACCTTTCTCCCGCTCTATTATATTCCGCTGTCAGTGAGCAGGTCCTCCTCCGTCCCAGTCTATTATATGCTGCTGACAGTCCCAAGGACGTCCTCTCTCTGGCACTTTTATATTCCGCTCTCAGTCTCCAAGTCATCCTCTCTCCCGATCTGTTATATTCCACTGTAAGTCTGAAGGTCCTCTTCTCTACCAGTTAATTATAATTCGTTGTCAGTCTCCGGGTCCTCCTCTCTACCGCTCTATTATATTCTGCTGCTATTCTCCGGGTCCTCAACTCTCCCGCTCTATTATATTCCGCTGTCAGTCTCCGTGTCCTCCTCTCTCCCGCTCTACTATATTCTGCTGTCAGTCTCCGGATCCACCTCTCTCCCGCTCTATGAAATTCCGTTGTCAGTCTCCGGGTCCTCCTCTCTCCCGCTGTGTTATATTCCGCTGTCAGTCTCCGAGTGCTCCTCACTCCTGCTCTATTATATTCCTTTGTCAGTCTCCGAGTACTCCCCTCTCCTGCTCTATTATATTCCGCTATCAGTCTCTGGGTCCTCCTCTCTCCCGCACTATTATATCCCGCTGTCAATCTCCAGGACCCCCTCTCTCCCGTTCTATTATATTCCGCTGTCAGTGTCCGAGTGCGCCTCTCTCCCGCTCTATTATATTCCGCTGTCAGTCTCCGAGTCCTCGTCTCTCCCGCTCTATTATATCTTTTGTCAGTTTATGGATCCTGCTCTCTCCGGCTGTATTATATACCGCTGTCTGTCCCCGGGTCCTAATCTCTCCCGCTCTTTTATATTCCGCTGTCAGTCTCCAGGTCCTCCTCTCTCCCGCTTTATTATATTCTGCTGTCAGTCACAGGGATGTCCTCCCTCCCGACCTATTATATTCCACTATCAGTCTCCGCGTCCTCTTCTCTCCCGCTCTATTATATCTTTTGTCAGTTTATGGATCCTGCTCTCTCACGCTGTATTATATACCGCTGTCTGTCCCCGGGTCCTCATCTATCCCGCTCTATTATATTCTGCTGTCAGTCTCCAGGTCCTCCTCTCTCCCGCTCTATTATATTCCACTCTCAGTCTCGGGGTCCAACTCTCTCCCGCTCTAATCTCTTCTGCTGTCAGTTTCCGGGTCCTACTCCCTCCGGATCTATTATATTCTGCTGACAGTCTCCAAGACCTCCTCTCTCCCGATCAATTATATTACGCAGTCATTCTCTGGGTTCTCCTCTCTCCTGCTCTTTTATATTTCGCTGTCAGTCTCCGGGTACTCCACTCTCCAGCTCTATTATATTCCGCTGTCAGTCTCCATGTCCTCCTCTCTCCCGCTCTATTATATTCTGCTGTCAGTCTCGGGGTTGTCCTCCATCACGACCTATTATATTCCGCTGTCCGTCTCCATGTCCTCCTCTCTCCCGCTCTATTATATCTTTTGTCAGTTTATGGATCCTGCTCTCTCCCACTGTATTATATACCGCTGTCTGTCCCGGGTCCTCATCTCTCCCGCTCTATTATATTCTGCTGTCAGTTTCCGGGTCCTACTTCCTCCCGATCTATTATATTCTGCTGACAGTCTCCAGGACCTCCTCTCTCCCGATCTATTATATTACGCATTCATTCTCTGGGTTCTCCTCTCTCCTGCTCTTTTTATATTCCGCTGTCACTCTCTGTGTTCTCCTCTCTCCCTCACTATTATATTTCGCTGTCAGTCTCCGGGTACTCCACTCTCCAGCTCTATTATATTCCGCTGTCAGTCTCCAGGTCCTCCTCTCTCCCGCTCTATTATATTCTGCTGTCAGTCTCGGGGTTGTCCTCCCTCACGACCTATTATATTCCGCTGTCAGTCTCCACGTCTTCCTCTCTCCCGCTCTATTATATCTTTTGTCAGTTTATGGATCCTGCTCTATCCCGCTGTATTATATACCGCTGTCTGTCCCGGGTCCTCATCTCTCCCGCTCTATTTTCTTCGACTCTCAGTCTCGGGGTCCTCCTCTCTCCCGCTCTATTATATTCTGCTGTCAGTTTCCGTGTCCTACTCCCTCCCGATCTATTATATTCTGCTGACAGTCTCCAGGACTTCCTCCCTCCCGATCTATTATATTCTGCTGACAGTCTCCAGGACTTCCTCTCTCCCGATCGATTATATTACGCAGTCATTCTCTGGGTTCTCCTCTCTCTTGCTCTTTTATATTCCGCTGTCTGTCTATGGTTTCTCCTCTCTCCCGCACTATTATATTTCGCTGTCAGTCTCCGGGTACTCAACTCTCCAGCACTATTATATTCCGCTGTCAGTCTCCAGGTCCTCCTCTTCCCTGCTCTACTATTTTCTGCTGTCAGTCTCGGGGTTGTCCTCCCTCTCGACCTCTTAAATTCCGCTGTCAGTCTCCGGGTCCTCCTCTGCTCCCACTCTATTATATTCTGCTATCAGTTTCCGGATCCTCCTCTCTCCCACTCTATTATATTCTGCTTTCAGTTTCCGGGTCCTATTCTCTCCCACTCCATTATATTCCACTCTCAGTCTCCGGGTAATCCTCTCTCCCGCTCTATTATATTCCGCTGTCAGTTTCCGGTTCCTCCTCTCTCCCGCTCTATTATAATCCGCTGTCTGTCCCCGGCTCCTCCTCTCTCCCGCTCTATAATATTCTGCTATCAGTTTCCAGGTCCTCCTCTCAACCGCTCTATTATATTCTGCTGTCAGTTTCCAGGTCCTACTCCCTCCCGATCTATTATATTCTGCTCACAGTCTCCATGACCTCCTCTCTCCTGCTCTATTATATTACGCAGTAATTCTCTGGGTTCTCCTCACTCCTGCTCTTTTCTTTTCCGCTGTCAGTCTCTGGGTCCCCCTCTCTCCCGCACTATTATATTCCGCTGTCTGTCTCCGGGTCCTCCTCTCTCCTGCTCTATTATATTCTGCTATCAGTTTCCGTGTCTTCCTCTCTCCCACACTATTATATTCTGCTGTCAGTTTCCGGGTCCTATTCACTGCCGATCTATTATATTCTGCTGACAGTCTCCAGTACTTCTTTTCTCCCGCTCTATTATATTATGCTGTCAGTCTCAGGGTTCCCCTCTCACCTGCTCCACCATATTCTGCTATCAAATTCCGGGTCCTCATCTCTCCCGCTCTACTATATTCCACTGTCAGTCTGTCAGCTCTCTCTCGCAAACTTTTATATTCCACTTTCAACCTGCAGGTCCTCCTCTCTCCCGTTCTACTATATTCCGCTGTCAGTCTCCAGTTTTCCTCACTCCCTCTCTATTATATTCCGCTGTCAGTCTTTGGGTACTCCTCTCTCCCGCTCTATTATATGCCGCTCTCAGTGTCCGTGTCCTCCTCTCTTCCACTCTATTATATTCCGCTGTCATCCTTCGGTTCCTCCTGTCTCCCGCTCTATTATATTCCGCAGTCTGTGTGCAGTTTCTACTCCCTCCCGGTCTATTATATGCTGTTGACAGTCTCCAGGACATCCTCTCTCCTGCACTTTAATATTCCGCTCTCAGTCTCCAGATCTTCCTCTCTCCCGCTCTGTTATATTCCACTGTCAGTCTCCGGGTCCTCTTCTCTACCGGTCTATTATATTCCGTTGTCAGTCTCCGGGTCCTCCTCTCTCCCGCTCTATAATATTCCGCTGTCAGTCTCCGTTTCTTCCTCTCTCCCGCTCTGTTATATTCCGCTGTCAGTCTCCAGGTCCTCTTCTCTCCCGCTCTATTATATTCCGCTGGCAGTCTCGGGGTCCTCCTCTCTCCCGCTCTATTATATTCCACTTTCAATTTCCGGGACCTCATCTCTCCCGCTCTATTATATGCCACTGTCAGACTCCGGTTCCTCCTCTCTCCCGCTCTGTTATATTCCGCTGTCAGTCTCTCAATCCTCTCTCCCACACTTTTATATTCCACTGTCAATATGCAGGTCCTCCTCTCTCCCGCTCTATTATGTTCTGCTGTCAGTCTCCGGGTCCTCGTCTCTCCCGCTCTATTATATTCCATTGACAGTCTCCAGGTTTCCTCTCTCCCCCTCTATTATATTCCGCTATCAGTCTTTGGGTACTCCTCTCTCCCGCTCTATGATATTCCGCTGTCAGCCTCCGGTTCCCCCTTTCTCCCGCTCTATTATATTCCGCTGTCAGTGAGCAGGTCCTCCTCCGTCCCAGTCTATTATATGCTGCTAACAGTCCCAAGGACGTCCTCTCTCGGGCACTTTTATATTCCGCTCTCAGTCTCCTAGTCATCCTCTCTCTCGCTGTGTTATATTCCACTGTCAGTCTCCGAGTCCTCCTCACTCCTACTCTATTATATTCCTCTGTCAGTCTCCGAGTACTCCCCTCTCCTGCTCTATTATGTTCCGCTATCAGTCTCTGGGTCCTCTTCTCTCCCGCTCTATTATATTCCGCTGTCTGTCTCTGGGTCCTCCTCTCTCCCGCACTATTATATCCCGCTGTCAGTCTCCAGGTCCCCCTCTCTGCCGTTCTATTATATTCCGCTGTCAGTGTCCGAGTGCTCCTCTCTCCCACTCTATTATATTCCGCTGTCAGTCTCCGAGTTGTCCTCCCTCCTCCCCTATTATATTCCGCTCTCAGTCTCCTAGTCATCCTCTCTCTCGCTGTGTTATATTCCGCTGTCAGTCTCCGAGTCCTTCTCACTCCTACTCTATTATATTCCTCTGTCAGTCTCCGAGTACTCCCCTCTCCTGCTCTATTATGTTCCGCTATCAGTCTCTGGGTCCTCTTCTCTCCCGCTCTAATATATTCCGCTGTCTGTCTCTGGGTCCTCCTCTCTCCCGCACTATTATATCCCGCTGTCAGTCTCCAGGTCCCCCTCTCTGCCGTTCTATTATATTCCGCTGTCAGTGTCCGAGTGCTCCTCTCTCCCGCTCTATTATATTCCGCTGTCAGTCTCCGAGTTGTCCTCCCTCCTCCCCTATTATATTCCGCTGTCAGTCTCCGGGTCCTCCTCTCTCCAGCTCTATTATATTCTGCTATCAGTTTCCGGGTCCGACTCTCTCCCACACTATTATATTCTGCTGTCAGTTTCCGGGTCCTATTCACTGCCTATCTATTATATTCTGGTGACAGTCTCCAGAACTTATTCTCTCCCGCTTTAGTATTTTACGCTCTCAGTCTCAGGGTTCTCCTCTCTCCCGCTCTATTATATTCCGCTTTCAATTTCCGGGTCCTCATATCTCCTGCTCTGTTATATGTCACTCTCAGACTCCGGGTCCTCCTCTATCCCGCTCTATTATATTCCACCATCAGTCTCTCTGTTCTCTCTCCCACACTTTTATATTCCACTGTCAATCTGCAGGTGGACCTCTCTCCCGGTCTATTATATTCCCGTGTCAGTCTCCAGGTTTCCTCTCTCCCCCTCTATTATATTCCGCTGTCAGTCTTTTTGTACTCCTCTCTCCCGCTCTATTAAATGCCGCTCTCAGTGTCCGTGTCCTCCTCTCTTCCGCTCTATTATATTCCACTGTCTGTCTCCGGGTCCTCCAATCTGCTGCTCTATTATATTCCTCTGTCAGCCTCCGGTTCCTCCTCTGTACCGCTCTATTATATTCCGCTGTCAGTGTGCGGGTCCTCCTCCCTCCCAGTCTATTATATGCTGCTGACAGTCTCCAGTACCTCCTCTCTCCCGCACTTTTATTTTCCACTCACAATCGCCAGGTCATCCTCTCTCCCGCTCTATTATATCCATCTGTCAGACTCCGGGTGCTCAACTCTCCCGCTCTATTATAGTCTGCTGTCAGTCTCCGGGTCATCCTCTATCCCGCTCTACTATATTCCGCTGTCAGTCTCCGGATCCTCCTCTCTCCCGCTCTATGATATTCCGCTGTCAGTCTCCGTTTGTTCCTCTCTCCCTCTCTAATATATTCCACTGCTTTCTCCGGGTCCTCCGCTCTCCCGCTCTATTATATTCAGCTGTCAGTCTCCAGGTCATCCTATCTCCCACTCTGTTATATTCCTCTGTCAGACTCCAGGTCCTCTTCTCCACCGGTCTGTTATATCCTGTTGTCAGTCTCTGGGTCCCCCTCTCTCCCACTCTATTATATTCGTCCATCAGTCTCCGGGTCCTCAACTCTCCCGCTCTATTATATTCAACTATCAGTCTCCGCGTCTTCCTCTCCTCCGCTCTACTATATTCCGCTGTCAGTCTCTGGGTCCTCCTCTCTCCCGCTATATGATATTCCGCTGTCAGTCTCTGGGTCCTCGACTCTCCCGCTCTATTATATTCCGTTGTCAGTCTCCCCACCTATTATATGCCGCTATCAGTCTTTGGGTACTCCTCTCTCCCGCTCTATTATATGCCGTTCTCAGTGTCTGTGTCCTCCACTCTCCCGCCCTATTATATTCTGCTGTCTCTCCCCGGGTCCTCCACTCTCCCGATCTATTATATTCGGCTGTCAGTCACCTGGTCATCCTCTCTCCCGCTCTGTTATATCCCGCTGTCAGACTCTGGGTCCTCTTCTCTACTGGTCTATTATATTCTGTCTTCAGTCTCCGGGTCCCCATCTCTCCCGCTCTATTATATTCTTCTGTCAGTCTCCGGGTCCTCAACTCTTCCGCTCTATAATAGTCTGCAGTCAGTCTCCGGGTTCTCCTCTCTCCCGCTCTACTATATTCCGCTGTCAGTCTCCGGGTCCTCCTCTCTCCCGCTCTATTATATTCTGCTGCTAGTCTCCAGGTCCTCCTCTCTCCCACCCTATTATATTCTGCTTTATGTCCCCGGGTCCTCCTCTCTCCCTATCGATTATATTCGGCTGTCAGTCTCCAGGTCATCCTCTCTCCCGCTCTGTTATATTCTGCTGCTAGTCTCCGGGTCCTCCTCTCTCCCGCTCTATTATATTCTACTGTCAGTCTCCGGGTCCCCAACTCTACCGCTCTACTATAGTCTGCTTCAGTCTCCGGGTCATCCTCTCTCCCACTCTTCCATATTCCGCTGTCAGTCTCCGGGTCCTCCTCTCTCCCGCTCTATGATATTCCGCTTCAGTCTACGTTTCCTCCTCTCTCCCTCTCTAATATATTCCATTGTTATTCTCCGGGTCCTCCTCTCTCCCGCTCTATTATATTCTGCTGTCAGTCTCCGGGTACTCCTCTCTTCCAATAATTATATTCAGCTGTCAGTCTCCAGGTCATCCTCTCTCCCTCTCTGTTATATTCCGCTGTCAGACTCCGGGTCCTCTTCTCTACCGGTCTGTTATATTCCGTTGTCAGTCTCCAGGTCCTCCTCTCTCCCGCTCTATTATATTCTGCTGCTAGTCTCTGGGTCCTCCTCTCTCCCGCTCTGTTATATTCTTCTGTCAGTCTCCGGGTCCTCCTCTCTCCCGCTCTATAATATTCCGCTGTCAGTCTCCGTTTCTTCCTCTCTCCCGCTCTGTTATATTCCGCTGTCAGTCTCCAGGTCCTCTTCTCTCCCGCTCTATTATATTCTGTTGTCTGTCTCCGGGTACCCCTCTCTCCCGCTCTATTATATTCTTCTGTCAGTCTCCGGGTCCTCAACTCTTCCGCTCTATAATAGTCTGCGGTCAGTCTCTGGGTTCTCCTCTCCCCCGCTCTACTATATTCCGCTGTCAGTCTCCGGGTCCTCCTCTCTCCCGCTCTATTTTGTTCTGCTGCTAGTCTCCAGGTCCTCCTCTCTCCCACCCTATTATATTCTGCTTTATGTCCCCGGGTCCTCCTCTCTCCCTATCGATTATATTCGGCTGTCAGTCTCCACGTCATCCTCTCTCCCGCTCTGTTATATTCTGCTGCTAGTCTCCGGGTCCTCCTCTCTCCCGCTCTATTATATTCTTCTGTCAGTCTCCGGGTTCTTAACTCTCCTGCTCTATTATAGTCCGCTTTCAGTCCTCTCTCCCGCTCTAATATATTCCACTGTCAGTCTCCGGGTCCTCCTCTCTCCCGCTCTATGATATTCCGCTGTCTGCCTCCGGTTCCTCCTTTCTCCCGCTCTATTATATTCCGCTGTCAGTGAGCAGGTTCTCCTCCGTCCCAGTCTATTATATGCTGCTGACAGTCCCAAGGACGTCCTCTCTCCGGCACTTTTATATTCCGCTCTCAGTCTCCAAGTCATCCTCTCTCCCGCTCTGTTATATTCCGCTGTAAGTCTGAAGGTCCTCTTCTCCAACGGTTAATTATAGTTCGTTGTCAGTGTCCGGGTCCTCCTCTCTACCGCTCTATTATATTCTGCTGCTATTCTCCGGGTCCTCATCTCTCCCGCTCTATTATATTCCTCTGTCAGTCTCCGAGTACTCCCCTCTCCTGCTCTATTATATTCCGCTATCAGTCTCTGGGTCCTCCTCTCTCCCGCTCTATTATATTCTGCTGTCTGTCTCTGGGTCCTCCTCTCTCCTGCACTATTATATCCCGCTGTCAGTCTCCAGGACCCCCTCTCTCCCGTTCTATTATATTCCGCTGTCAGTGTCCGAGTGCACCTCTCTCCCACTCTATTATATTCCGCTGTCAGTCTCCGAGTTGTCCTCCCTCCTCCCCTATTATATTCCGCTCTCAGTCTCCTAGTCATCCTCTCTCTCGCTGTGTTATATTCCGCTGTCAGTCTCCGAGTCCTTCTCACTCCTACTCTATTATATTCCTCTGTCAGTCTCCGAGTACTCCCCTCTCCTGCTCTATTATGTTCCGCTATCAGTCTCTGGGTCCTCTTCTCTCCCGCTCTAATATATTCCGCTGTCTGTCTCTGGGTCCTCCTCTCTCCCGCACTATTATATCCCGCTGTCAGTCTCCAGGTCCCCCTCTCTGCCGTTCTATTATATTCCGCTGTCAGTGTCCGAGTGCTCCTCTCTCCCGCTCTATTATATTCCGCTGTCAGTCTCCGAGTTGTCCTCCCTCCTCCCCTATTATATTCCGCTGTCAGTCTCCGGGTCCTCCTCTCTCCTGCTCTATTATATTCTGCTATCAGTTTCCGGGTCCGACTCTCTCCCACACTATTATATTCTGCTGTCAGTTTCCGGGTCCTATTCACTGCCTATCTATTATATTCTGGTGACAGTCTCCAGAACTTATTCTCTCCCGCTTTAGTATTTTACGCTCTCAGTCTCAGGGTTCTCCTCTCTCCCGCTCTATTATATTCCGCTTTCAATTTCCGGGTCCTCATATCTCCTGCTCTGTTATATGTCACTCTCAGACTCCGGGTCCTCCTCTATCCCGCTCTATTATATTCCACCATCAGTCTCTCTGTTCTCTCTCCCACACTTTTATATTCCACTGTCAATCTGCAGGTCCTCCTCTCTCCCGGTCTATTATATTCCCGTGTCAGTCTCCAGGTTTCCTCTCTCCCCCTCTATTATATTCCGCTGTCAGTCTTTTTGTACTCCTCTCTCCCGCTCTATTAAATGCCGCTCTCAGTGTCCGTGTCCTCCTCTCTTCCGCTCTATTATATTCCACTGTCTGTCTCCGGGTCCTCCAATCTGCTGCTCTATTATATTCCTCTGTCAGCCTCCGGTTCCTCCTCTGTACCGCTCTATTATATTCCGCTGTCAGTGTGCGGGTCCTCCTCCCTCCCAGTCTATTATATGCTGCTGACAGTCTCCAGTACCTCCTCTCTCCCGCACTTTTATTTTCCACTCACAATCGCCAGGTCATCCTCTCTCCCGCTCTATTATATCCATCTGTCAGACTCCGGGTGCTCAACTCTCCCGCTCTATTATAGTCTGCTGTCAGTCTCCGGGTCATCCTCTATCCCGCTCTACTATATTCCGCTGTCAGTCTCCGGATCCTCCTCTCTCCCGCTCTATGATATTCCGCTGTCGACTCTCCCGCTCTATTATATTCCGTTGTCAGTCTCCCCACCTATTATATGCCGCTATCAGTCTTTGGGTACTCCTCTCTCCCGCTCTATTATATGCCGTTCTCAGTGTCTGTGTCCTCCACTCTCCCGCCCTATTATATTCTGCTGTCTCTCCCCGGGTCCTCCACTCTCCCGATCTATTATATTCGGCTGTCAGTCACCTGGTCATCCTCTCTCCCGCTCTGTTATATCCCGCTGTCAGACTCTGGGTCCTCTTCTCTACTGGTCTATTATATTCTGTCTTCAGTCTCCGGGTCCCCATCTCTCCCGCTCTATTATATTCTTCTGTCAGTCTCCGGGTCCTCAACTCTTCCGCTCTATAATAGTCTGCAGTCAGTCTCCGGGTTCTCCTCTCTCCCGCTCTACTATATTCCGCTGTCAGTCTCCGGGTCCTCCTCTCTCCCGCTCTATTATATTCTGCTGCTAGTCTCCAGGTCCTCCTCTCTCCCACCCTATTATATTCTGCTTTATGTCCCCGGGTCCTCCTCTCTCCCTATCGATTATATTCGGCTGTCAGTCTCCAGGTCATCCTCTCTCCCGCTCTGTTATATTCTGCTGCTAGTCTCCGGGTCCTCCTCTCTCCCGCTCTATTATATTCTACTGTCAGTCTCCGGGTCCCCAACTCTACCGCTCTACTATAGTCTGCTTCAGTCTCCGGGTCATCCTCTCTCCCACTCTTCCATATTCCGCTGTCAGTCTCCGGGTCCTCCTCTCTCCCGCTCTATGATATTCCGCTTCAGTCTACGTTTCCTCCTCTCTCCCTCTCTAATATATTCCATTGTTATTCTCCGGGTCCTCCTCTCTCCCGCTCTATTATATTCTGCTGTCAGTCTCCGGGTACTCCTCTCTTCCAATAATTATATTCAGCTGTCAGTCTCCAGGTCATCCTCTCTCCCTCTCTGTTATATTCCGCTGTCAGACTCCGGGTCCTCTTCTCTACCGGTCTGTTATATTCCGTTGTCAGTCTCCAGGTCCTCCTCTCTCCCGCTCTATTATATTCTGCTGCTAGTCTCTGGGTCCTCCTCTCTCCCGCTCTGTTATATTCTTCTGTCAGTCTCCGGGTCCTCCTCTCTCCCGCTCTATAATATTCCGCTGTCAGTCTCCGTTTCTTCCTCTCTCCCGCTCTGTTATATTCCGCTGTCAGTCTCCAGGTCCTCTTCTCTCCCGCTCTATTATATTCTGTTGTCTGTCTCCGGGTACCCCTCTCTCCCGCTCTATTATATTCTTCTGTCAGTCTCCGGGTCCTCAACTCTTCCGCTCTATAATAGTCTGCGGTCAGTCTCTGGGTTCTCCTCTCCCCCGCTCTACTATATTCCGCTGTCAGTCTCCGGGTCCTCCTCTCTCCCGCTCTATTTTGTTCTGCTGCTAGTCTCCAGGTCCTCCTCTCTCCCACCCTATTATATTCTGCTTTATGTCCCCGGGTCCTCCTCTCTCCCTATCGATTATATTCGGCTGTCAGTCTCCACGTCATCCTCTCTCCCGCTCTGTTATATTCTGCTGCTAGTCTCCGGGTCCTCCTCTCTCCCGCTCTATTATATTCTTCTGTCAGTCTCCGGGTTCTTAACTCTCCTGCTCTATTATAGTCCGCTTTCAGTCCTCTCTCCCGCTCTAATATATTCCACTGTCAGTCTCCGGGTCCTCCTCTCTCCCGCTCTATGATATTCCGCTGTCTGCCTCCGGTTCCTCCTTTCTCCCGCTCTATTATATTCCGCTGTCAGTGAGCAGGTTCTCCTCCGTCCCAGTCTATTATATGCTGCTGACAGTCCCAAGGACGTCCTCTCTCCGGCACTTTTATATTCCGCTCTCAGTCTCCAAGTCATCCTCTCTCCCGCTCTGTTATATTCCGCTGTAAGTCTGAAGGTCCTCTTCTCCAACGGTTAATTATAGTTCGTTGTCAGTGTCCGGGTCCTCCTCTCTACCGCTCTATTATATTCTGCTGCTATTCTCCGGGTCCTCATCTCTCCCGCTCTATTATATTCCTCTGTCAGTCTCCGAGTACTCCCCTCTCCTGCTCTATTATATTCCGCTATCAGTCTCTGGGTCCTCCTCTCTCCCGCTCTATTATATTCTGCTGTCTGTCTCTGGGTCCTCCTCTCTCCTGCACTATTATATCCCGCTGTCAGTCTCCAGGACCCCCTCTCTCCCGTTCTATTATATTCCGCTGTCAGTGTCCGAGTGCACCTCTCTCCCACTCTATTATATTCCGCTGTCAGTCTCCGAGTTGTCCTCCCTCCTCCCCTATTATATTCCGCTCTCAGTCTCCTAGTCATCCTCTCTCTCGCTGTGTTATATTCCGCTGTCAGTCTCCGAGTCCTTCTCACTCCTACTCTATTATATTCCTCTGTCAGTCTCCGAGTACTCCCCTCTCCTGCTCTATTATGTTCCGCTATCAGTCTCTGGGTCCTCTTCTCTCCCGCTCTAATATATTCCGCTGTCTGTCTCTGGGTCCTCCTCTCTCCCGCACTATTATATCCCGCTGTCAGTCTCCAGGTCCCCCTCTCTGCCGTTCTATTATATTCCGCTGTCAGTGTCCGAGTGCTCCTCTCTCCCGCTCTATTATATTCCGCTGTCAGTCTCCGAGTTGTCCTCCCTCCTCCCCTATTATATTCCGCTGTCAGTCTCCGGGTCCTCCTCTCTCCTGCTCTATTATATTCTGCTATCAGTTTCCGGGTCCGACTCTCTCCCACACTATTATATTCTGCTGTCAGTTTCCGGGTCCTATTCACTGCCTATCTATTATATTCTGGTGACAGTCTCCAGAACTTATTCTCTCCCGCTTTAGTATTTTACGCTCTCAGTCTCAGGGTTCTCCTCTCTCCCGCTCTATTATATTCCGCTTTCAATTTCCGGGTCCTCATATCTCCTGCTCTGTTATATGTCACTCTCAGACTCCGGGTCCTCCTCTATCCCGCTCTATTATATTCCACCATCAGTCTCTCTGTGCTCTCTCCAACACTTTTATATTCAACTGTCAATCTGCAGGTCCTCCTCTCTCCCGGTCTATTATATTCCCGTGTCAGTCTCCAGGTTTCCTCTCTCCCCCTCTATTATATTCCGCTGTCAGTCTTTTTGTACTCCTCTCTCCCGCTCTATTAAATGCCGCTCTCAGTGTCCGTGTCCTCCTCTCTTCCGCTCTATTATATTCCACTGTCTGTCTCCGGGTCCTCCAATCTGCTGCTCTATTATATTCCTCTGTCAGCCTCCGGTTCCTCCTCTGTACCGCTCTATTATATTCCGCTGTCAGTGTGCGGGTCCTCCTCCCTCCCAGTCTATTATATGCTGCTGACAGTCTCCAGTACCTCCTCTCTCCCGCACTTTTATTTTCCACTCACAATCGCCAGGTCATCCTCTCTCCCGCTCTATTATATCCATCTGTCAGACTCCGGGTGCTCAACTCTCCCGCTCTATTATAGTCTGCTGTCAGTCTCCGGGTCATCCTCTATCCCGCTCTTCTATATTCCGCTGTCAGTCTCCGGATCCTCCTCTCTCCCGCTCTATGATATTCCGCTGTCAGTCTCCGTTTGTTCCTCTCTCCCTCTCTAATATATTCCACTGCTTTCTCCGGGTCCTCCGCTCTCCCGCTCTATTATATTCAGCTGTCAGTCTCCAGGTCATCCTATCTCCCACTCTGTTATATTCCTCTGTCAGACTCCAGGTCCTCTTCTCCACCGGTCTGTTATATCCTGTTGTCAGTCTCTGGGTCCCCCTCTCTCCCACTCTATTATATTCGTCCATCAGTCTCCGGGTCCTCAACTCTCCCGCTCTATTATATTCAACTATCAGTCTCCGCGTCTTCCTCTCCTCCGCTCTACTATATTCCGCTGTCAGTCTCTGGGTCCTCCTCTCTCCCGCTATATGATATTCCGCTGTCAGTCTCTGGGTCCTCGACTCTCCCGCTCTATTATATTCCGTTGTCAGTCTCCCCACCTATTATATGCCGCTATCAGTCTTTGGGTACTCCTCTCTCCCGCTCTATTATATGCCGTTCTCAGTGTCTGTGTCCTCCACTCTCCCGCCCTATTATATTCTGCTGTCTCTCCCCGGGTCCTCCACTCTCCCGATCTATTATATTCGGCTGTCAGTCACCTGGTCATCCTCTCTCCCGCTCTGTTATATCCCGCTGTCAGACTCTGGGTCCTCTTCTCTACTGGTCTATTATATTCTGTCTTCAGTCTCCGGGTCCCCATCTCTCCCGCTCTATTATATTCTTCTGTCAGTCTCCGGGTCCTCAACTCTTCCGCTCTATAATAGTCTGCAGTCAGTCTCCGGGTTCTCCTCTCTCCCGCTCTACTATATTCCGCTGTCAGTCTCCGGGTCCTCCTCTCTCCCGCTCTATTATATTCTGCTGCTAGTCTCCAGGTCCTCCTCTCTCCCACCCTATTATATTCTGCTTTATGTCCCCGGGTCCTCCTCTCTCCCTATCGATTATATTCGGCTGTCAGTCTCCAGGTCATCCTCTCTCCCGCTCTGTTATATTCTGCTGCTAGTCTCCGGGTCCTCCTCTCTCCCGCTCTATTATATTCTACTGTCAGTCTCCGGGTCCCCAACTCTACCGCTCTACTATAGTCTGCTTCAGTCTCCGGGTCATCCTCTCTCCCACTCTTCCATATTCCGCTGTCAGTCTCCGGGTCCTCCTCTCTCCCGCTCTATGATATTCCGCTTCAGTCTACGTTTCCTCCTCTCTCCCTCTCTAATATATTCCATTGTTATTCTCCGGGTCCTCCTCTCTCCCGCTCTATTATATTCTGCTGTCAGTCTCCGGGTACTCCTCTCTTCCAATAATTATATTCAGCTGTCAGTCTCCAGGTCATTCTCTCTCCCTCTCTGTTATATTCCGCTGTCAGACTCCGGGTCCTCTTCTCTACCGGTCTGTTATATTCCGTTGTCAGTCTCCAGGTCCTCCTCTCTCCCGCTCTATTATATTCTGCTGCTAGTCTCTGGGTCCTCCTCTCTCCCGCTCTGTTATATTCTTCTGTCAGTCTCCGGGTCCTCCTCTCTCCCGCTCTATAATATTCCGCTGTCAGTCTCCGTTTCTTCCTCTCTCCCGCTCTGTTATATTCCGCTGTCAGTCTCCAGGTCCTCTTCTCTCCCGCTCTATTATATTCTGTTGTCTGTCTCCGGGTACCCCTCTCTCCCGCTCTATTATATTCTTCTGTCAGTCTCCGGGTCCTCAACTCTTCCGCTCTATAATAGTCTGCGGTCAGTCTCTGGGTTCTCCTCTCCCCCGCTCTACTATATTCCGCTGTCAGTCTCCGGGTCCTCCGCTCTCCTGGTCTATTTTGTTCTGCTGCTAGTCTCCAGGTCCTCCTCTCTCCCACCCTATTATATTCTGCTTTATGTCCCCGGGTCCTCCTCTCTCCCTATCGATTATATTCGGCTGTCAGTCTCCACGTCATCCTCTCTCCCGCTCTGTTATATTCTGCTGCTAGTCTCCGGGTCCTCCTCTCTCCCGCTCTATTATATTCTTCTGTCAGTCTCCGGGTTCTTAACTCTCCTGCTCTATTATAGTCCGCTTTCAGTCCTCTCTCCCGCTCTAATATATTCCACTGTCAGTCTCCGGGTCCTCCTCTCTCCCGCTCTATGATATTCCGCTGTCTGCCTCCGGTTCCTCCTTTCTCCTGCTCTATTATATTCCGCTGTCAGTGAGCAGGTTCTCCTCCGTCCCAGTCTATTATATGCTGCTGACAGTCCCAAGGACGTCCTCTCTCCGGCACTTTTATATTCCGCTCTCAGTCTCCAAGTCATCCTCTCTCCCGCTCTGTTATATTCCGCTGTAAGTCTGAAGGTCCTCTTCTCCAACGGTTAATTATAGTTCGTTGTCAGTGTCCGGGTCCTCCTCTCTACCGCTCTATTATATTCTGCTGCTATTCTCCGGGTCCTCATCTCTCCCGCTCTATTATATTCCGCTGTCAGTCTCCGTGTCCTCCTCGCTACCGCTCTACTATATTCTGCTGTCAGTCTCCGGGTCCGTCTCTCTCCCGCTCTATGATATTCCGTTGTCAGTCTCCGGGTCCTCCTCTCTCCCGCTGTGTTATATTCCGCTGTCAGTCTCCGAGTGCTCCTCACTCCTGCTCTATTATATTCCTCTGTCAGTCTCCGAGTACTCCCCTCTCCTGCTCTATTATATTCCGCTATCAGTCTCTGGGTCCTCCTCTCTCCCGCTCTATTATATTCTGCTGTCTGTCTCTGGGTCCTCCTCTCTCCTGCACTATTATATCCCGCTGTCAGTCTCCAGGACCCCCTCTCTCCCGTTCTATTATATTCCGCTGTCAGTGTCCGAGTGCACCTCTCTCCCGCTCTATTATATTCCGCTGTCAGTCTCCGAGTCCTCGTCTCTCCCGCTCTATTATATCTTTTGTCAGTTTATGGATCCTGCTCTCTCCGGCTATATTATATACCGCTGTCTGTCCCCGGGTCCTGATCTCTCCCGCTCTTTTATATTCCGCTGTCAGTCTCCAGGTCCTCCTCTCTCCCGCTTTATTATATTCTGCTGTCTGTCACAGGGATGTCCTCCCTCCCGACCTATTATATTCCACTATCAGTCTCCGCGTCCGCTTCTCTCCCGCTCTATTATATCTTTTGTCAGTTTATGGATCCTGCTCTCTCACGCTGTATTATATACCGCTGTCTGTCCCCGGGTCCTCATCTCTCCCGCTCTATTATATTCCGCTGTCAGTCTCCAGGTCCTCCTCTCTCCCGCTCTATTATATTCCACTCTCAGTCTCCGGGTCCACCTCTCTCCCGCTCTATTCTCTTCTGCTGTCAGTCTCCGAGTCCTCGTCTCTCCCGCTCTACTATATCTTTTGTCAGTTTATGCATCCTGCTCTCTCCCGCTGTATTATTTACCGCTGTCTGTCCCTGGGTCCTCATCTCTCCCGCTCTATTATATTCCGCAGATCGTCTCCAGGACCTCCTCTCTCCCGCTCTATTATATTACGCAGTCATTCTTGGGTTCTCCTCTCTCCTGCTCTTTTATATTCCGCTGTCAGTCTCCAGGTCCTCCTCTCTGCCGCTTTATTATATCTGCTGTCAGTCTCGGGGTTGTACTCCCTCCCGACCTATTATATTCCACTTTCAGTCTCCGGGTCCTCCTCTCTCCCACTCTAGTATATTCTGCTATCAGTTTCCGGGTCCTCCTCTCTCCCACTCTATTACATTCTGCAGTCAGTTTCCGGGTCCAATTCACTGCCGATCTATTATATTCTGCTGTCAGTCTCCAGGAACTCCTCTCTCCCACTCTATTATATTACGCTGTCAGTCTCAGGGTTCTCCTCTCTCCCGCTTTATATATTCCGCTACCAGTCTCTGGGTCCTTCTCTCGCCCGCTCTATTATGTTCCGCTGTCTGGCCCCGGGTCGTCCTCTCTCCCGCTCTATTATGTTCTGCTATCAGTCTCCGTGGACTCATCTCTTCCGCTCTATTATATTCCGCTGTCAGTCACTGGGTCCTCCTCTCTCCCGCTGTAGTATATTCCGATGTCTGTCTTGGTTCTTCCTCTATCCCGCTCTACTATATTCCGCTGTCAGTCTCCGGGTCATCATCTCTAACGCTCTATTATATTCCGGTGTCAGTCTCCGGGTGCCCCTCTCTCCCGTACTATTATATTCCGCTGTCAGTCTCCGGGACCTCCTCTCTCCCGCTCTATTATATTCTGTTCTCAGTTTCCGGTTCCTCCTCTCTCCCGCTCAATTATATTCCGCTGTCTTTCCCCGGGTCCTCCTCTCTCCCGCTCTATTGTATTCTGCTATCAGTTTCCGGGTACTCCTCTCAACCACTCTATTGTATTGTGCTGTCAGTTTCCGGGTCCTACGCCCTCCCGATCTATTATATTCTGCTCACTGTCTCCAGAACCTCCTCTCTCCCGCTCTATTATATTACGCTGTCATTCTTTGTGTTCTCCTCTCTCTTGCTCTTTTATATTCCGCTGTCAGTCTCTGGGTCCTGCTCTCTCCTGCACTATTATATTCCGCTGTCACTCTCCGGGTCCTCCACTCTCCAGCTCTATTATATTCTGCTGTCAGTCTCCGGGTTTTCCTCCCTCCTCCCCTATTATATTCCGCTGTCAGTCTCCGGGTCCTCCTCTCTCCTGCTCTATTATATTCTGCTATCAGTTTCCGGGTCCGACTCTCTCCCACACTATAATATTCTGCTGTCAGTTTCCGGGTCCTATTCACTGCTTATCTATTATATTCTGGTGACAGTCTCCAGAACTTATTCTCTCCCGCTTTAGTATTTTACGCTCTCAGTCTCAGGGTTCTCCTCTCTCCCGCTCTATTATATTCCGCTTTCAATTTCCGGGTCCTCATATCTCCTGCTCTGTTATATGTCACTCTCAGACTCCGGGTCCTCCTCTATCCTGCTCTATTATATTCTGCCATCAGTCTCTCTGTTCTCTCTCCCACACTTTTATATTCCACTGTCAATCTGCAGGTCCTCCTCTCTCCCGGTCTATTATATTCCTCTGTCAGCCTCTGGTTCCTCCTCTCTATCGCTCTATTATATTCCGCTGTCAGTGTGCGGGTCCTCCTCCCTCCCAGTCTATTATATGCTGCTGACAGTCTCCAGTACCTCCTCTCTCCCGCACTTTTATTTTCCACTCACAATCGCCAGGTCATCCTCTCTCCCGCTCTATTATATTCATCTGTCAGTCTCCGGGTGCTCAACTCTCCCGCTCTATTATAGTCTGCTGTCAGTCTCCGGATCCTCCTCTCTCCCGCTCTAAGATATTCCGCTGTCAGTCTCCGTTTGTTCCTCTCTCCCTCTCTAATATATTCCACTGCTTTCTCCGGGTCCTCCTCTCTCCCGCTCTATTATATTCAGCTGTCAGTCTCCAGGTCATCCTATCTCCCGCTCTGTTATATTCCTCTGTCAGACTCCGAGTCCTCTTCTCTACCAGTCTGTTATATCCTGTTGTCAGTCTCTGGGTCCCTATCTCTCCCACTCTATTATATTCTTCCATCAGTCTCCGGGTCCTCAACTCTCCCGCTCTATTATATTCCACTATCAGTCTCCGCGTCTTCCTCTCCTCCGCTCTACTATATTCCGCTGTCAGTCTCTGGGTCCTCCTCTCTCCCGCTATATGATATTCCGCTGTCAGTCTCTGGGTCCTCGTCTCTCCCGCTCTATTATATTCCGTTGTCAGTCTCCCCACCTATTATATGCCGCTATCAGTCTTTGGGTACTCCTCTCTCCCGCTCTATTATATGCCGTTCTCAGTGTCTGTGTCCTCCTCTCTCCCGCCCTATTATATTCTGCTGTCTCTCCCCGGGTCCTCCACTCTCCCTATCTATTATATTCGGCTGTCAGTCTCCTGGTCATCCTCTCTCCCGCTCTGTTATATCCCGCTGTCAGACTCCGGGTTCTCTTCTCTACTGGTCTATTATATTCTGCTGTCAGTCTCCGGGTCCCCAACTCTCCCGCTCTATTATATTCTTCTGTCAGTCTCCGGGTCCTCAACTCTTCTGCTCTATAATAGTCTGCGGTCAGTCTCCGGGTTCTCCTCTCCCCCGCTCTACTATATTCCGCTGTCCGTCTCCGGGTCCTCCTCTCTCCCGCTCTATTATGTTCTGCTGCTAGTCTCCAGGTCCTCCTCTCTCCCAACCTATTATATTCTGCTTTATGTCCCCGGGTCCTCCTCTCTCCCTATCGATTATATTCGGCTGTCAGTCTCCAGGTCATCCTCTCTCCCGCTCTGTTATATTCTGCTGCTAGTCTCCGGGTCCTCCTCTCTCCCGCTCTATTATATTCTTCTGTCAGTCTCCGGGTCCTTAACTCTCCTGCTCTATTATAGTCCGCTGTCAGTCTCGTGGTTGTCCTCCCTCCCGACCTCTTATATTCCGCTGTCAGTCTCCGGGTCCTCCTCTCTCCCACTCTATTATATTCTGCTATCAGTTTGCGGATCCTCCTCGCTCCCACTCTATTATATTCTGCTGTCAGTTTCCGGGTCCTATTCACTGCCGATTTATTATATTCTACTGACAGTCTCCAGGACCTCCTCTCTCCCGCTCTATTATATTACGCTGTCAGTCTCAGGGTTCTCCGCTCTCCCGCTTTTTTATATTCCGCTGCCAGTCTCTGGGTCCTTCACTCTCCCGCTCAGTTATATTGCACTGTCTGGCCCTGGGTCCTACTCTCTCCCGATCTAGTATATTCTGCTGTCACTCTCCAGGTCATCCTCTCTTCCGCTCTATTATGTTCTGCTGTCAGTCTCCGCGTACTCATCTCGCCCGCTCTATTATATTCCGCTTTCAGTCAGTGGGTCCCCCTTCTCTCCCCCTGTATTATATTCCCGTGTCTGTCTCGGTATCATCCTCTCTCCTGCTTTACTAAATTCTGCTGTCAGTCTCCGGGTCCTCATCTCTCCTGCTGTATTATATTCCGCTGTCAGTCTCCGGGTGCCCCTCTCTCCCGCACTATTATATTCCGCTGTCATTCTCCGTGTCCTCCTCTCTCCCACTCTATTGTATTCCGCTGTCAGTCTCCGGGTCCTCCTCTTTCCCGCACTATTATATTCCGCTGTCTGTCTCCGGGTGCCCCTCTCTCCCGCACTATTATATTCCGCTGTCATTCTCCGTGTCCTCCTCTCTCCCACTCTATTGTATTCCGCTGTCAGTCTCCGGGTCCTCCTCTCTCCCGCACTATTATATTCCGCTGTCTGTCCCCGGGTCCACCTCTCTCCCGGACTATTATATTCTGCTATCAGTTTCCGGGTCCTCCTCTCAACCACTCTATTATATTGCGCTTTCAGTCTCCTGGTCTTCCTCTCTCTCGCTCTATTATATTCCACTCTCAGTCTTGGGGTCCTCCTCTCTCCTGCTCTATTATATTCTGCTGTCAGTTTCCAGGTCCTACTCCCTCCCGATCTATTATATTCTGCTGACAGTTCCCTGGACCTCCTCTCTCCCGCTCTATTATATTACACAGTCATTCTCTGCGTTCTCCTCTCTCCTGCTCTTTTATATTCCGCTTTCAGTCTCAGGGAACTGCTCTCTCCCGCACTATTATATTCCGCTGTCAGTCTACGGGTACTCCACTCTCCAGCTCTGTTATATTCCGCTGTCAGTCTCCAGGTCCTCCTCTCTCCTGCTCTTTTATATTCCGCTGTCAGTCTCTGTGTTCTCCTCTCTCCCGCACTATTATATTCCGCTGTCAGTCTCCGGGTACTCCACTCTCCAGCTCTATTATATTCCGCTGTCAGTCTCCGGGTCCTCCTCTGCTCCCACTCTATTATATTCTGCTATCAGTTTCCGGATCCTCCTCTCTCCCACTCTATTATATTCTGCTGTCAGTTTCCGGGTCCTATTCTCTCCCACTCCATTATATTCCGCTCTCAGTCTCCGGGTAATCCTCTCTCCCGCTCTATTATACTCCGCTGTCAGTTTCCGGTTCCTCCTCTCTCCCGCTCTATTATAATCCGCGGTCTGTCCCCGGCTCCTCCTCTCTCCCGCTCTATAATATTCTGCTATCAGTTTCCAGGTCCTCCTCTCAACCACTCTATTATATTCTGCTGTCAGTTTCCAGGTCCTACTCACTCCCGATCTATTATATTCTGCTCACAGTCTCCATGACCTCCTCTCTCCTGCTCTATTATATTACGCAGTCATTCTCCGGGTTCTCCTCACTCCTGCTCTTTTATATTCCGCTGTCAGTCTCTGGGTCCCCCTCTCTCCCGCACTATTATATTCCGCTGTCTGTCTCCGGGTCCTCCACTCTCCAGCTCTATTATATTCCACTGTCAGTCTCCGGTTCCTCCTCTCTCCTGCTCTATTATATTCTGCTATCAGTTTCCGTGTCTTCCTCTCTTCCACACTATTATATTCTGCTGTCAGTTTCCGGGTCCTATTCACTGCCGATCTATTATATTCTGCTGACAGTCTCCAGGACTTCTTGTCTCCCGCTCTATTATATTATGCTGTCAGTCTCAGGGTTCCCCTCTCTCCCGCTCCACCATATTCTGCTATCAAATTCCGGGTCCTCATCTCTCCCGCTCTACTATATTCCACTGTCAGTCTGTCAGCTCTCTCTCGCAAACTTTTATATTCCACTTTCAACCTGCAGGTCCTCCTCTCTCCCGTTCTACTATATTCCGCTGTCATTCTCCAGATTTCCTCTCTCCCTCTCTATTATATTCCGCTGTCAGTCTTTGGGTACTCCTCTCTCCCGCTCTATTATATGCCGCACTCAGTGTCCGTGTCCTCCTCTCTTCCACTCTATTATATTCTGCTGTCTGTCTCCGGGTCCTCCTCTCTACTGCTCTATTATATTCCGCTGTCAGCCTTCGGTTCCTCCTCTCTCCCGCTCTATTATATTCCGCAGTCTGTGTGCAGTTTCTCCTCCCTCCCGGTCTATTATATGCTGTTGACAGTCTCCAGGACCTCCTCTCTCCCGCACTTTAATATTCCGCTCTCAGTCTCCAGGTCTTCCTCTCTCCCGCTCTGTTATATTCCACTGTCAGTCTCCGGGTCCTCTTCTCTACCAGTCTATTATATTCCGTTGTCAGTCTCCGGGTCCTCCTCTCTCCCGCTCTATTATATTCTGCTGCTAGTCTCCGGTTCCTCCTCACTCCCGCTCTATTATATTCTACTGTCAGTCTCCAGGTCCTCAACTCTACCGCTCTACTACAGTCTGCTTCAGTCTCCGGGTCATCCTCTCTCCCACTCTACCATATTCCGCTGTCATTCTCCGGGTCCTCCTCTCTCCCGCTCTATGATATTCCGCCTCAGTCTACGTTTCCTCCTCTCTCCCTCTCTAATATATTCCACTGTTATTCTCCGGGTCCTCCTCTCTCCCGCTCTATTATATTCTGCTGTCAGTCTCCGGGTACTCCTCTCTCACGCCTTATTATATTCTGCTGTCTTTCCCCGGGTCCTCCTCTCTTCCTATCTATTATATTCAGCTGTCAGTCTCCAGGTCATCCTCTCTCCCTCTCTGTTATATTCCGCTGTCAGACTCCGGGTCCTCTTCTCTACCGGTCTGTTATATTCCGTTGTCAGTCTCCGGGTCCTCCTCTCTCCCGCTCTATTATATTCTGCTGCTAGTCTCCGGGTCCTCCTCTCTCCCGCTCTATTATATTCTTCTGTCAGTCTCCGGGTCCTCCTCTCTCCCGCTCTATAATATTCCGCTGTCAGTCTCCGTTTCTTCCTCTCTCCCGCTCTGTTATATTCCGCTGTCAGTCTCCAGGTCCTCTTCTCTCCCGCTCTATTATATTCCGCTGGCAGTCTCGGGGTTCTCCTCTCTCCCGCTCTATTATATTCCGCTTTCAATTACCGGGACCTCATCTCTCCCGCTCTATTATATGCCACTGTCAGACTACTGGTCCTCCTCTCTCCCGCTCTGTTATATTCCGCTGTCAGTCTCTCAGTCCTCTCTCCCACACTTTTATATTCTACTGTCAATATGCAGGTCCTCCTCTCTCCCGCTCTATTATGTTCTGCTGTCAGTCTCCGGGTCCTCGTCTCTCCCCCTCTATTATATTCCGCTATCAGTCTTTGGGTACTCCTCTCTCCCGCTCTATTATATGCCGCTCTCAGTGTCCGTGTCCTCCTCTCTTCCGCTCTATTATGTTCTGCTGTCAGTCTCCTGGTCATCCTCTCTCCCACCCTATCATATTCTGCTTTATGTCCCCGGGTCCTCCTCTCTCGCTATCTATTATATTCGGCTGTCAGTCTCCAGGTCATCCTCTCTCCCGCTCTATTATATTCCGCTGTCGGTCTCCGGGTCCTCTTCTCTACCGGTCTATTATAAACTGTTGTCAGTCTCCGTGTCCTCCTCTCTCCCACTCTATTATATTCTTCTGTCAGTCTCCGGGACCTTAACTCTCCTGCTCTATTATAGTCTGCTGTCAGTCTCTGGGTTCTCCTCTCTCCCGCTCTAATATATTCCACTGTCAGTCTCCGGGTCCTCCTCTCTCCCGCTCTATGATATTCCGGTGTCAGTCTCCGGGTGCCCCTCTCTCCCGTACTATTATATTCCGCTGTCATTCTCCGGGACCTCCTCTCTCCCGCTCTATTATATTCTGCTCTCAGTTTCCGGTTCCTCCTCTCTCCCACTCTATTATATTCCACTGTCTGTCCCCGGGTCCTCCGCTCTCCCGCTCTATTATATTCTGCTATCAGTTTCCGGGTACTCCTCTCAACCACTCTATTGTATTGTGCTGTCAGTTTCCGGGTCCAACTCCCTCCCGATCTATTATATTCTGCTCACTGTCTCCAGAACCTCCTCTCTCCCGCTCTATTATATTACGCTGTCATTCTCTGTGTTCTCCTCTCTCTTGCTCTTTTATATTCCGCTGTCAGTCTCTGGGTCCTGCTCTCTCCCGCACTATTATATTCCGCTATCACTCTCCGGGTCCTCCACTCTCCAGCTCTATTATATTCTGCTGTCAGTCTCCGGGTTGTCCTCCCTCCTCCCCTATTATATTCCGCTGTCAGTCTCCGGGTCCTCCTCTCTCCTGCTCTATTATATTCTGCTATCAGTTTCCTGGTCCGACTCTCTCCCACACTATTATATTCTGCTGTCAGTTTCTGGGTCCTATTCACTGCCTATCTATTATATTCTGGTGACAGTCTCCAGAACTTATTCTCTCCCGCTTTAGTATTTTACGCTCTCAGTCTCAGGGTTCTCCTCTCTCCCGCTCTATTATATTCCGCTTTCAATTTCCGGGTCCTCATATCTCCTGCTCTGTTATATGTCACTCTCAGACTCCGGGTCCTCCTCTATCCCGCTCTATTATATTCCGCCATCAGTCTCTCTGTTCTCTCTCCCACACTTTTATATTCCACTGTCAATCTGCAGGTCCTCCTCTCTCCCGGTCTATTATATTCCTGTGTCAGTCTCCAGGTTTCCTCTCTCCCCCTCTATTATATTCCGCTGTCAGTCTTTTTGTACTCCTCTCTACTGCTCTATTATATGCCGCTCTCAGTGTCCGTGTCCTCCTCTCTTCCACTCTATTATATTCCATTGTCTGTCTCCGGGTCCTCCATTCTGCTGCTCTATTATATTCCTCTGTCAGCCTCCGGTTCCTCCTCTCTAAAGCTCTATTATATTCCGCTGTCAGTGTGCGGGTCCTCCTCCCTCCCAGTCTATTATATGCTGCTGACAGTCTCCAGTACCTCCTCTCTCCCGCACTTTTATTTTCCACTCACAATCGCCAGGTCATCCTCTCTCCCGCTCTATTATATTCATCTGTCAGTCTCCGGGTCCTCTTCTCTCCCGTTCTATTATATTCCGCTGGCAGTCTCGGGGTCCTCCTCTCTCCCGCTCTATTATATTCCGCTTTCAATTTCCGGGACCTCATCTCTCCCGCTCTATTATGTGCCACTGTCAGACTCCGGGTCCTCCTCTCTCCCGCTCTGTTATATTCCGCTGTCAGTCTCTCAGTCCTCTCTCCCACACTTTTATATTCCACTGTCAATATGCAGGTCCTCCTCTCTCCCGCTCTATTATGTTCTGCTGTCAGTCTCCGGGTCCTCGTCTCTCCCGCTCTATTATATTCCGTTGACAGTCTCCAGGTTTCCTCTCTCCCCCTCTATTATATTCCGCTATCAGTCTTTGGGTACTCCTCTCTCCCGCTCTATTATATGCCGCTCTCAGTGTCCGTGTCCTCCTCTCTTCCGCTCTATTATATTCTGCTGTCAGTCTCCTGGTCATCCTTTCTCCCACCCTATCATATTCTGCTTTATGTCCGCGGGTCCTCCTCTCTCCCTATCTATTATATTCGGCTGTCAGTCTCCAGGTCATCCTCTCTCCGGCTCTATTATATTCCGCTGTCAGTCTCCGGGTCCTCTTCTCTACCGGTCTATTATAATCTGTTGTCAGTCTCCGTGTCCTCCTCTCTCCCGCTCTATTATATTCTTCTGTCAGTCTCCGGGTCCTTAACTCTCCTGCTCTATTATAATCTTGCTTTCAGTCTCTGGGTTCTCCTCTCTCCCGCTCTAATATATTCCACTGTCAGTCTCCGGGTCCTCCTCTCTCCCGCTCTATGATATTCCGGTATCAGTCTCCGGGTGCCCCTCTCTCCCGTACTATTATATTGCGGTGTCAGTCTCCGGGACCTCCTCTCTCCAGCTCTATTATATTCTTCTCTCAGTTTCCGGTTCCTCCTCTCTCCTGCTCTATTATATTCCGCTGTCTGTCCCCGGGTCCTCCGCTCTCCCGCTCTATTATATTCTACTATCAGTTTCCGGGTACTCCTCTCAACCACTCTATTGTATTGTGCTGTCAGTTTCCGGGTCCTACTCGCTCCGGATCTATTATATTCTGCTCACTGTCTCCAGAACTTCCTCTCTCCCGCTCTATTATATTACGCTGTCATTCTCTTGTTCTCCTCTCTCTTGCTCTATTGTATTCCGCTGTCAGTCTCTGGGTCCTGCTCTCTCCCGCACTATTATATTCCGCTGTCACTCTCCGGGTCCTCCACTCTCCAGCTCTATTATATTCTGCTGTCAGTCTCCGGGTTTCCCTCCCTCCTCCCCTATTATATTCCGCTGTCAGTCTCCGGGTCCTCCTCTCTCCTGCTCTATTATATTCTGCTATCAGTTTCCTGGTCCGACTCTCTCCCACACTATTATATTCTGCTGTCAGTTTCCGGGTCCTATTCACTGCCTATCTATTATATTCTGGTGACAGTCTCCAGAACTTATTCTCTCCCGCTTTAGTATTTTACGCTCTCAGTCTCAGGGTTCTCCTCTCTCCTGCTCTATTATATTCCGCTTTCAATTTCCGGGTCCTCATATCTCCTGCTCTGTTATATGTCACTCTCAGACTCCGGGTCCTCCTCTATCCCGCTCTATTATATTCCGCCATCAGTCTCTCTGTTCTCTCTCCCACACTTTTATATTCCACTGTCAATCTGCAGGTCCTCCTCTCTCCCGGTCTATTATATTCCCGTGTCAGTCTCCAGGTTTCCTCTCTCCCACTCTATTATATTCCGCTGTCAGTCTTTTTGTACTCCTCTCTCCCGCTCTATTATATGCCGCTCTCAGTGTCCGTGTCCTCCTCTCTTCCACTCTATTATATTCCACTGTCTGTCTCCGGGTCCTCCATTCTGCTGCTCTATTATATTCCTCTGTCAGCCTCCGGTTCCTCCTCTCTAAAGCTCTATTATATTCCGCTGTCAGTGTGCGGGTCCTCCTCCCTCCCAGTCTATTATATGCTGCTGACAGTCTCCAGTACCTCCTCTCTCCCGCACTTTTATTTTCCACTCACAATCGCCAGGTCATCCTCTCTCCCGCTCTATTATATTCATCTGTCAGTCTCCGGGTCCTCTTCTCTCCCGTTCTATTATATTCCGCTGGCAGTCTCGGGGTCCTCCTCTCTCCCGCTCTATTATATTCCGCTTTCAATTTCTGGGACCTCATCTCTCCCGCTCTATTATATGCCACTGTCAGACTCCGGGTCCTCCTCTCTCCCGCTCTGTTATATTCCGCTGTCAGTCTCTCAGTCCTCTCTCCCACACTTTTATATTCCACTGTCAATATGCAGGTCCTCCTCTCTCCCGCTCTATTATGTTCTGCTGTCAGTCTCCGGGTCCTCGTCTCTCCCGCTCTATTATATTCCGTTGTCAGTCTCCAGGTTTCCTCTCTCCCCCTCTATTATATTCCGCTATCAGTCTTTGGGTACTCCTCTCTCCCGCTCTATTATATGCCGCTCTCAGTGTCCGTGTCCTCCTCTCTTCCACTCTATTATATTCTGCTGTCAGTCTCCTGGTCATCCTTTCTCCCACCCTATCATATTCTGCTTTATGTCCGCGGGTCCTCCTCTCTCCCTATCTATTATATTCGGCTGACAGTCTCCAGTATCTCCTCTCTCCCGCACTTTTATTTTCCACTCCCAATCGCCAGGTCATCCTCTCTCCCGCTCTATTATATTCATCTGTCAGTCTCCGGGTGCTCAACTCTCCCGCTCTATTATAGTCTGCTGTCAGTCTCCGGGTCCTCCTCTATCCCGCTCTACTATATTCCGCTGTCAGTCTCCGGATCCTCCTCTCTCCCGCTCTAAGATATTCCGCTGTCAGTCTCCGTTTGTTCCTCTCTCTCTCTCTAATATATTCCACTGCTTTCTCCGGGTCCTCCGCTCTCCCGCTCTATTATATTCAGCTGTCAGTCTCCAGGTCATCCTATCTCCCGCTCTGTTATATTCCTCTGTCAGACTCCGAGTCCTCTTCTCTACCAGTCTGTTATATCCTGTTGTCAGTCTCTGGGTCCCTATCTCTCCCACTCTATTATATTCTTCCATCAGTCTCCGGGTCCTCAACTCTCCCGCTCTATTATATTCCACTATCAGTCTCCGCGTCTTCCTCTCCTCCGCTCTACTATATTCCGCTGTCAGTCTCTGGGTCCTCCTCTCTCCCGCTATATGATATTCCGCTGTCAGTCTCTGGGTCCTCGTCTCTCCCGCTCTATTATATTCCGTTGTCAGTCTCCAGGTTTCCTCTCTCCCCATTATATGCCGCTATCAGTCTTTGGGTACTCCTCTCTCCCACTCTATTATATGCCGTTCTCATTGTCTGTGTCCTCCTCTCTCCCGCCCTATTATATTCTGCTGTCTCTCCCCGGGTCCTCCACTCTCCCTATCTATTATATTCGGCTGTCAGTCTCCTGGTCATCCTCTCTCCCGCTCTGTTATATCCCGCTGTCAGACTCCGGGTCCTCTTCTCTACTGGTCTATTATATTCTCTTGTCAGTCTCCGGGTCCCCATCTCTCCCGCTCTATTACATTCTTCTGTCAGTCTCTGGGTCCTCAACACTTCCGCTCTATAATAGGCTGCGGTCAGTCTCCGGGTTCTCCTCTCTCCCGCTCTACTATATTCCGCTGTCATTCTCCGGGTCCTCCTCTCTCCCGCTCTATTATATTCTGCTGCTAGTCTCCGCGTCCTCCTCTCTCCCACTCTATTATATTCTTCTGTCAGTCTCCGGGTCCTCGACTGTCCCGCTCTATTATATTCTGCTGTCAGGCTCTGGGTCCTCCTCTCTCCCGCTCTATGATATTCCGCTGTCAGTCTCCGGGTCCTCCTCTCTCCTGCTGTGTTATATTCCGCTGTCAGTCTCCGAGTGCTCCTCACTCCCGCTCTATTATATTCCTCTTTCAGTCTCCTGGTACTCCCCTCTCCCGCTCTATTATATTCCGCAGTCTTTCTCTGGGTTCTCCTCTCTCCTGCTCTTTTATATTCCGCTGTCAGTCTCCAGGTCCTCCTCTGTACCACTCTATTATATTCTGCTATCAGTTTCCGGGTCCTCCTCTCTCCCACTCTATTATATTCTGCTGTCAGTTTCCGGGTCCTACTCACTGCCGATCTATTATATTCTGCTGACAGTCTCCAGGACCTCCTCTCTCCCGCTCTATTATATTACGCTGTCAGTCTGAGGGTTCCCCTCTCTCCCGCTTTTTTATATTGCGCTGCCAGTCTGGGTCCTTCTCTGGCCCGCTCTATTATATTACGCTGTCTGGCCCCGAGTCCTACTCTCTCCCGATCTATTATATTCTGCTGTCGGTCTCCAGGTCGTCCTCTCTCCCGCTCTGTTATGTTATGCTGTCAGTCTCCGCGTACTCATCTCTCCCGCTCTATTATATTCCGTTGTCAGTCTCCGGGAGCCCCTTTCTCCCGTACTATTATATTCCGCTGTCCTTCTCCGGTACTCCTCTCTCCCGTTCTATTATATTCCGCTGTCAGTCTCCGGGTCCCCATCTCTCCCGATCTATTATATTCTGCTGTCACTCTCCAGGTCGTCCTCTCTTCCGCCCTATTATGTTCTGCTGTCAGTCTCCGCATACTCATCTCTCCCGCTCTATTATATTCCGCTGTCAGTCACTGGGTCCTCCTCTCTGCCGCTGTATTATATTTCGGTGTCTGTCTCGGTATCTTCCTCTCTCCCGCTTTACTATATTCCGCTGTCTGTCCCCGGGTCCTCCTCTCTCCCGCTCTATTATATTCTGCTATCAGTTTCCGGGTCCTCCTCTCAACCATTCTATTATATTGCACTGTCATTCTCCTGGTCCTCCTCTCTCCCGCTCTATTATCTTCCATTCTCGGTCTTGGGGTCCTCCTGTCTACCGCTCTATTATATTCTGCTGTCAGTTTCCGGGACCTACTCCCTCCCGATCTATTATATTCTGCTGACAGTCTCCAGGACCTTCTCTCTCCCGCTCTATTATATTCTGCATTCATTCTCTGGGTTGTCCTCTCTCCTGCTCTTTTATATTCCGCTGTCAGTCTCTGTGTTCTCCTCTCTCCCACACGATTATATTCCGCTGTCAGTCTACGGGTACTCCACTCTCCAGCTCTGTTATATTCCGCTGTCAGTCTCCAGGTCCTCCTCTCTCCTGCTCTTTTATATTCCGCTGTCAGTCTCTGTGTTCTCCTATCTCCCGCACTATTATATTCCGCTGTCAGTCTCCGGGTACTCCACTCTCCAGCTCTATTATATTCCGCTGTCAGTCTCCGTGTCCTCCTCTCTCCCTCTCTATTATATTCTGCTATCTGTTTCCGGATGCTCCTCTCTCCCACTCTATTATATTCTGCTGTCAGTTTCCGGGTCCTTCTCTCTCCTGCTCTATTATATTTCGCTGTCAGGCCCCGGGTCCTACTCTCTCCTGATCTATTATATTCTGCTGTCAGTCTCCAGGTTGTCCTCTCTTCCGCTCTATTATGTTCTGCTATCATTCTCCGTGTACCCATCTCTCCCGCTCTATTATATTCCGCTGTCAGTCACTGGGTCCTCTTCTCTCCCGCTGTATTATATTCCGGTGTCTGTCTCGGTATCTTCCTCTCTCCCGCTTTACTATATTCTGCTGTCAGTCTCCGGCTCCTCATCTCTCCCGCTCTATTATATTCCGCTGTCATTCTCCGAGTCCTCCTCTCTCCCACTCTATTATTTTCCACTGACAGTCTCCGGGTCCTCCTCTCTCTCGCTCTATTATATTCCGCTGTCAGTTTCCGGTTCCTCCTCTCTCCCGCTCTATTATATTCCGCTGTCTGTCCCCGGGTCCTCCTCTATCCCGCTCTATTATATAACACTGTCATTCTCTGTGTTCTACTCTCTCTTGCTCTTTTATATTCCGCTATCAGTGTCTGTGTTCTGTTCTCTCCCGCTCTATGATATTCCGCTGTCAGTCTCCGGGTCCTCCTCTCTCCTGCAGTGTTATATTCCGCTGTCAGTCTCCGAGTGCTCCTCACTCCCGCTCTATTATATTCCTCTTTCAGTCTCCTGGTACTCCCCTCTCCCGCTCTATTATATTCCGCAGTCTTTCTCTGGGTTCTCCTCTCTCCTGCTCTTTTATATTCCGCTGTCTGTCTCCGGGTACTCCACTCTCCAGCTCTATTATATTCCGATGTCAGTCTCCAGGTCCTCCTCTCTCCCACTCTATTATATTCTGCTGTCAGTCTCGGGGTTGTCCTCCCTCCCGACCTATTATATTCCGCTGTCAGTCTCCAGGTCCTCCTCTCTACCACTCTATTATATTCTGCTGTTAGTTTCCGGGTCCTACTCACTGCCGATCTATTATATTCTGCTGACAGTCTCCATGACCTCCTCTCTCCCGCTCTATTATATTACGCTGTCAGTCTCAGAGTTCTCCTCTCTCCCGCTTTTTTATATTGCGCTGCCAGTCTCTGGGTCCTTCTCTATCCCGCTCTATTATATTCCGTTGTCAGTCTCCGGGAGACCCTTTCTCCTGTACTATTATATTCCGCTGTCATTCTCCGGTACTCCTCTCTCCCGCTCTATTATATTCCGCTGTCAGTCTCCGGGTCCTCATCTCTCCCGATCTATTATATTCTGCTGTCACTCTCCAGGTCGTCCTCTCTTGCGCTCTATTATGTTCTGCTGTCAGTCTCCGCGTACTCATCTCTCCCGCTCTATTATATTCCGCTGTCAGTCACTGGGTCCTCCTCTCTCCCGCTGTATTATATTCCGGTGTCTGTCTCGGTATCTTCCTCTCTCCCGCTTTACTATATTCCGCTGTCAGTCTCCGGGTCCTCATCTCTCCCGCTCTATTATATTCCACTGTCAGGCTCCGGGTGCCCCTCTCTCCCGCTCTATTATATTCCGCTGTCTGTCCCGGTGTCCTCCTCTCTCCCGCTCTATTATATTTTGCTATAAGTTTCCGGGTCCTCCTCTCAACCACTCTATTATATTGCACTGTCATTCTCCTGGTCCTCCTCTCTCCCGCTCTATTATCTTCCATTCTCGGTCTTGGGGTCCTCCTCTCTACCGCTCTATTATATTCTGCTGTCAGTTTCCGGGACCTACACCCTCCCGATCTATTATATTCTGCTGACAGTCTCCAGGACCTCCTCTCTCCTGCTCTATTATATTACGCAGTCATTCTCTGGGTTCTCCTCTCTCCTGCTCTTTTATATTCCGCTGTCAGTCTCAGGGTTCTCCTCTCTCCCGCTTTTTTATATTCCGCTGCCAGTCTCTGGGTCCTTCTCGCTCCTGCTCTATTATATTCCGCTGTCAGGCCCCGGGTCCTACTCTCTCCTGATCTATTATATTCTGCTGTCAGTCTCCAGGTTGTCCTCTCTTCCGCTCTATTATGTTCTGCTGTCATTCTCCGTGTACTCATCTCTCCCGCTCTATTATATTCCGCTGTCAGTCACTGGGTCCTCCTCTCTCGCGCTGTATTATATTCCGGTGACTGTCTTTGTATCTTCCTCTCTTCCGCTTTACTATATTCCGCTGTCAGTCTCCGGCTCCTCATCTCTCCCGCTCTATTATATTCCACTGTCACTCTCCGGGTGCCCCTCTCTCCCGCAATATTATATTCCGCTGTCATTCTCCGAGTCCTCCTCTCTCCCGCTGTATTATCTTCCGCTGTCTGTCCCTGGGTCCTCCTCTCTCCCGCTCTATTATATTACGCAGTCATTCTCTGTGTTCTCCACTCTCTCGCTCTTTTATATTCCGCTATCAGTCTCTGTGTTCTGTTCTCTCCCGCACTATTATATTCCGCTGTCAGTCTCCGGGTCCTCCACTCTCCAGCTCTATTATATTCCGCTGTCAGTCTCCAGGATCTCCTCTCTCACACTCTATTATATATTCTGCTGTCAGTCTCCGGGATGTCCTCCCTCCTGCCCTATTATATTCCGCTGTCATTCTCCGGGTCCTCCTGTCTCCTGCTCTATTATATTCTGCTATCAGTTTCCGGGTCCTCCTCTCTCCCACACTATTATATTCTGCTGTCAGTGTGCGGGTCCTCCTCCCTCCCGGTCTATTATATGCTGCTCCTAGTCTCCAGTACCTCCTCTCTCCCGCACTTTTATTTTCCGCTCACAATCGCCAGGTCATCCTCTCTCCCACTCTATTATATTCATCTGTCAGTCTCCGGGTCCTCAACTCTCCCGCTCTATTATAGTCTGCTGTCAGTCTCCGGGTCCTCCTCTCTCCCGCTCTACTATATTCCGCTGTCAGTCTCCGTTTCCTCCTCTCTCCCTCTCTAATATATTCCACTGCTTTCTCCGGGTCCTCCGCTCTCCCGCTCTATTATACTCAGCTGTCAGTCTCCAGGTCATCCTCTCTCCCGCTCTGTTATATTCCGCTGTCAGACTCCGGGTCCTCTTCTCTACTGGTCTGTTATATTCCGTTGTCAGTCTCCGGGTCCTCCTCTCTCCCACTCTATTATATTCTTCCGTCAGTCTCCGGGTCCTCAACTCTCCTGCTCTATTATATTCCGCTGTCAGTCCCCATGTCTTCCTCTCCTCCGCTCTACTATATTCTGCTGTCAGTCTCTGGGTCCTCGTCTCTCCCGCTCTAATATATTCCGTTGTCAGTCTCCAGTTTCCTCTCTCCCCATCTATTATATGCCGCTATCAGTCTTCGGGTACTCCTCTCTCCCGCTTATTATATGCCGTTCTCAGTGTCTGTGTCCTCCTCTCTCCCGCCCTATTATATTCTGCTGTCTCTCCCCAGGTCCTCCACTCTCCCTATCTATTATATTCGGCTGTCAGTCTCCTGGTCATCCTCTCTCCCGCTCTGTTATATCCAGCTGTCAGACTCCGGGTCCTCTTCGCTACTGGTCTATTATATTCTGTTGTCAGTCTCCGGGTCCCCATCTCTCCCGCTCTATTATATTCTTCTGTCAGTCTCCGGGTCCTCAACTCTTCCGCTCTATAATAGTCCGCTGTCAGTCTCCGGGTCCTCCTCTCTCCCGCTCTATTATATTCTGCTGCTAGTCTCCGGGTCCTCCTCTCTCCCGCTCTATTATATTCTTCTGTCAGTCTCCGGGTCCTCGACTCTCCCGCTCTATTATATTCCGCTGTCAGGCTCTGGGTCCTCCTCTCTCCCGCTCTATGATATTCCGCTGTCAGTCTCCAGGTCATCCTCTCTCCTGCTGTGTTATATTCCGCTGTCAGTCTCCGAGTGCTCCTCACTCCCACTCTATTATATTCCTCTTTCAGTCTCCTGGTACTCCCCTCTCCCGCTCTATTATATTCCGCAGTCTTTCTCTGGGTTCTCCTCTCTCCTGCTCTTTTATATTCCGCTGTCAGTCTCCGGGTACTCCACTCTCCAGCTCTATTATATTCCGATGTCAGTCTCCAGGTCCTCCTCTCTCCCACTCTATTATATTCAGCTGTCAGTCTCGGGGTTGTCCTCCCTCCCGACCTATTATATTCCGCTGTCAGTTTCCAGGTCCTCCTCTGTACCACTCTATTATATTCTGCTATCAGTTTCCGGGTCATCCTCTCTCCCACTCTATTATATTCTGCTGTCAGTTTCCGGGTCCTACTCACTGCCGATCTATTATATTCTGCTGACAGTCTCCAGGTCCTCCTCTCTCCCGCTCTATTATATTACGCTGTCAGTCTCAGGGTTCTCCTCTCTCCCGCTTTTTTATATTGCGCGGCCAGTCTTTGGGTCCTTCTCTATCCCGCTCTATTATATTCTGCTGTCTGGCCCCGGGTCCTACTCTCTCCCAAACTATTATATTCTGCTGTCAGTCTCCAGGTCGTCCTCTCTCCCGCTATATTATGTTATGCTGTCAGTCTGCGCGTACTCATCTCTCCCGCTCTATTATATTCCGTTGTCAGTCTCCGGGAGCCCCTTTCTCCCGTACTATTATATTCTGCTGTCAGTCTCCGGCTCCTCATCTCTCCCGCTCTATTATATTCCGCTGTCAATCTCCGGAAGCCCCTCTCTCCCTCAATATTATATTCCTCTGTCATTCTCCGAGTCCTCCTCTCTCCCACTCTATTATATTCCGCTGTCAGTCTCCGGGTCCTCCTCTCTCTCGCTCTATTATATTCCGCTGTCAGTTTCCGGTTCCTCCTCTCTCCCGCTCTATTATATTCCGCTGTCTGTCCCCGGGTCCTCCTCTATCCCGCTCTATTATATTACGCAGTCATTCTCTGTGTTCTACTCTCTCTTGCTCTTTTATATTCCGCTATCAGTGTCTGTGTTCTGTTCTCTCCCGCTCTATGATATTCCGCTGTCAGTCTCTGGGTCCTCCTCTCTCCTGCAGTGTTATATTCCGCTGTCAGTCTCCGAGTGCTCCTCACTCCCGCTCTATTATATTCCTCTTTCAGTCTCCTGGTACTCCCCTCTCCCGCTCTATTATATTCCGCAGTCTTTCTCTGGGTTCTCCTCTCTCTTGCTCTTTTATATTCCACTGTCAGTCTCCGGGTACTCCACTCTCCAGCTCTATTATATTCCGATGTCAGTCTCCAGGTCTTCCTCTCTCCCACTCTATTATATTCTGCTGTAAGTCTCGGGGTTGTCCTCCCTCCCGACCTATTATAATCCGCTGTCAGTCTCCAGGTCCTCCTCTCTACCACTCTATTATATTCTGCTATCAGTTTCCGGGTCCTCCTCTCTACCACTCTATTATATTCTGCTGTCAGTTTCCGGGTCCTACTCACTGCCGATCTATTATATTCTGCTGACAGTCTCCAGGACCTCCTCTCTCCCGCTCTATTATGTTACGCTGTCAGTCTCAGGGTTCTCCTCTCTCCCGCTTTTTTATATTGCGCTTCCAGTCTCTGGGTCCTTCTCTATCCCGCTCTATTATATTCCGTTGTCAGTCTCCGGGAGCCCCTTTCTCCCGTACTATTATATTCCGCTGTCATTCTCCGGGTCCTCATCTCTCCGGATCTATTATATTCTGCTGTCACTCTCCAGGTCGTCCTCTCTTGTGCTCTATTATGTTCTGCTGTCAGTCTCCGCGTACTCATCTCTCCCGCTCTATTATATTCTTCTGTCAGTCTCCGGGTCCTCAACTCTTCCGCTCTATAATATTCCGCTGTCAGTCTCCGGGTCCTCCTCTCTCCCGCTCTATTATATTCTGCTGCTAATCTCCGGGTCCTCCTCTCTCTCGCTCTATTATATTCTTCTGTCAGTCTCCGGGTCCTCAACTCTCCCGCTCTATTATATTCCGCTGTCAGGCTCTGGGTCCTCCTCTCTCCCGCTCTATGATATTCCGCTGTCAGTCTCCGGGTCCTCCTCTCTCCTGCTGTGTTATATTCCGCTGTCAGTCTCCGAGTGCTCCTCACTCCCGCTCTATTATATTCCTCTTTCAGTCTCCTGGTACTCCCCTCTCCCGCTCTATTATATTCTGCTGTCAGTTTCCGGGTCCTATTCACTGCTGATCTATTATATTCTGCTGACAGTCTCCAGGACCTCCTCTCTCCCGCTCTATTATATTATGCTGTCAGTCTCAGGGTTCTCTTCTCTCCCGCTTTTTTATATTGCGCGGCCAGTCTCTGGGTCCTTCTCTATCCCGCTCTATTATATTCTGCTGTCTGGCCCCGGGTCCTACTCTCTCCCGATCTATTATATTCTGCTGTCAGTCTCCGGGTCCTCCTCTCTCCTGCTGTGTTATATTCCGCTGTCAGTTTCCGAGTGCTCCTCACTCCCGCTCTATTATATTCCTCTTTCAGTCTCCTGGTACTCCCCTCTCCCGCTCTATTATATTCCGCAGTCTTTCTCTGGGTTCTCCTCTCTCCTGCTCTTTTATATTCCGCTGTCAGTCTCCGGGTACTCCACTCTCCAGCTCTATTATATTCCGATGTTAGTCTCCAGGTCCTCCTCTCTCCCACTCTATTATATTCAGCTGTCAGTCTCGGGGTTGTCCTCCCTCCCGACCTATTATATTCCGCTGTCAGTCTCCAGGTCCTCCTCTGTACCACTCTATTATATTCTGCTATCAGTTTCCGGGTCATTCTCTCTCCCACTCTATTATATTCTGCTGTCAGTTTCCGGGTCCTACTCAATGCCGATCTATTATATTCTGCTGACAGTCTCCAGGACCTCCTCTCTCCCGCTCTATTATATTACGCTGTCAGTCTCAGGGTTCTCCTCTCTCCCGCTTTTTTATATTGCGCGGCCAGTCTCTGGGTCCTTCTCTATCCCGCTCTATTATATTCAGCTGTCTGGCCCCGGGTCCTACTCTCTTCCGATCTATTATATTCTGCTGTCAGTCTCCAGGTCGTCCTCTCTCCCGCTCTATTATGTTATGCTGTCAGTCTGCGCGTAATCATCTCTCCCGCTCTATTATATTCCGCTGTCAGTCTCCGGGAGCCCCTTTCTCCCGTACTATTATATTCTGCTGTCACTCTCCAGGTCGTCCTCTCTTCCGCTCTATTATGTTCTGCTGTCAGTTTCCGCGTACTCATCTCTCCCGCTCTATTATATTCCGCTGTCAGTCACTGGGTCCTCCTCTCTCCCGCTGTATTATATTCCGATGTCTGTCTCGGTATCTTCCTCTCTCCCGCTTTACTATATTCCACTGTCAGTCTCCGCGTTCTCATCTCTCCCGCTCTATTATATTCCACTGTCCCTCTCCGGGTGCCCCTCTCACCCGCTCTATTATATTCCGCCGTCTGTCCCCGGGTCCTCCTCTCTCCCGCTCTATTATATTCTGCTATCAGTTTCTGGGTCCTCCTCTTAACCACTCTATTATATTGCACTGTCATTCTGCTGGTCCTCCTCTCTCCCGCTCTATTATCTTCCATGCTCAGTCTTGGGGTCCACCTCTCTCCCGCTCTATTATATTCTGCTGTCAGTTTCCGGGACCTACTCCCTCCCGATCTATTATATTCTGCTGCCAGTCTCCAGGGCTTCCTCTCTCCAGCTCTATTATATTACGCAGTCATTCTCTGGGTTCTCCTCTCTCCTGCTCTTTTATATTCCGCTGTCAGTCTCTGTGTTCTCCTCTCTCCCACACTATTATATTCCGCAGGCAGTCTCCGGGTCCTCCTCTCTCCCGCTCTATTATATTCCGCTGTCTGTCCCCGGGTCCTCCTCTCTCCCGCTCTATTATATTACGCAGTCGTACTCTGTGTTCTCCTCTCTCTTGCTCTTTTATATTCCGCTATCAGTCTCTGTGTTCTGTTCTCTCCCGCACTATTATATTCCGCTGTCAGTCTCCAGGATCTCCTCTCTCACACTCTATTATATTCTGCTGTCAGTCTCCGGGATGTCCTCCCTCCCGCCCTATTATGTTCCGCTGTCATTCTCCTGGTCCTCCTCTCTCCTGCTCTATTATATTCTGCTATCAGTTTCCGGGTCCGCCTCTCTCCCACACTATTATATTCTGCTGTCAGTTTCCGGATCCTATTCACTGCCTATCTATTATATTCTGGTGACAGTCTCCAGAGCTTCTTCTCTCCCGCTCTAGTATATTATGCTGTCAGTCTCAGGGTTCTCCTCTCTACCGCTCTATTATATTCCGCTTTCAATTTCCGGGTCCTCATATCTCCTGCTATATTATATGTCACTATCAGACTCCGGGTCCTCCTCTCTCCCGGTCTATTATATGCCGTTGTCAGTGTCTGTGTCCTCCTCTCTCCCACCCTATTATATTCTGCTGTCTCTCCCCGCGTCCTCCACTCTCCCTATCTATTACATTCGGCTGTCAGTCTCCAGGTCATCCTCTCTCCCGCTCTGTTATATCCCGCTGTCAGTCTCCGAGTCCTCTTCTCTACTGGTCTATTATATTCTGTTGTCAGTCTCCTGGTCCCCCTCTCTCCCGCTCTATTATATTCTTCTGCCATTCTCCAGGTCGTCAATTCTTCCGCTCTATAATAGTCCGCGGTCAGTCTCCGGGTTCCCCTCTCTCCCGCTCTTCTATATTCCGCTGTCGGTCTCCGGGTCCTCCTCTCTCCCGCTCTATTATATTCTTCTGTCAGTCTCCGGGTCCTCGACTCTCCCGCTCTATTATATTCCGCTGTCAGGCGCTGGGTCCTCCTCTCTCCCGCTCTATGTTATTCCACTGTCAGTCTCCGGGTCCTCCTCTCTCCTGCTGTGTTATATTCCACTGTCAGTCTCCGAGTGCTCCTCACTCCCGCTCTATTATATGCTGCTGACAGTCTCCAGTACCTCCTCTCTCCCACACTTTTATTTTCCACTCACCATCGCCAAGTCATCATATCTCCCGCTCTATTATATTCATCAGTCAGTCTCCGGGTCCTCAACTCTCCCGCTCTATTATAGTCTGCTGTCAGTCTCCGGGTCCTCCTCCCTTCCGCTCTATTATATTCCGCTGTCAGTCTCCGTTTGCTCCTCTCTCCCTCTCTAATATATTCCACTGCTTTTTCCGGGTCCTCCGCATTCCCGCTCTATTATATTCAGCTGTCAGTCTCCAGGTCATCCTCTCTCCCGCTCTGTTATATTCCTCTGTCAGACTCCGGGTCCTCTTCTCTTCCGCTCTACTATATTCCGCTGTCAGTCTCTGGGTCCTCGTCTCTCCCGCTCTATTATATTCCGTTGTCAGTCTCCAGGTATGCTCTCTCCCCATCTATTATATGCCGCTATCAGTCTTTGGGTACTCCTCTCTACCGCTCTATTATATGCCGTTCTCAGTGTCTGTGTCCTCCTCTCTCCCACCCTATTATATTCTGCTGTCTCTCCCCGCGTCCTCCACTCTCCCTATCTATTACATTCGGCTGTCAGTCTCCTGGTCATCCTCTCTCCCGCTCTGTTATATCCCGCTGTCAGTCTCCGGCTCCTCTTCTCTACTGGTCTATTATATTCTGTTGTCAGTCTCCGGGTCCCCCTCTCTCCCGCTCTATTATATTCTTCTGTCAGTCTCCGGGTCCTCAAATCTTCCGCTCTATAATAGTCCGCGGTCAGTCTGCGGGTTATCCTCTCTCCCGCTCTACTATATTCCGCTGTCAGTCTCCGGGTCCTCCTCTCTCCCGCTCTATTATATTCTGCTGCTAGTCTCCAGGTCCTCTTCTCTCCTGCTCTATTATATTCTTCTGTCAGTCTCCGGGTCCTCGAAACTCCAGCTCTATTATATTCCGATGTCTGTCTCCAGGTCCTCCTCTCTCCCGCTCTATTATATTCTGCAGTCAGTCTCGGGGTTGTCCTCCCTCCCGACCTATTACATTCCGCTGTCAGTCCTCAAGTCCTCCTCTCTACCACTCTATTATATTCTGCTATCAGTTTCCGGATCCTCCTCTCTCCCACTCTATTATATTCTGCTGTCAGTTTCCAGGTCCTGCTGACTGCCGATCTATTATATTCTGCTGACAGTCTCCAGGACCTCCTCTCTCCCGCTCTATTATATTACGCTGTCAGTCTCAGTGTTCTCCTCTCTACCGCTTTTTTATATTGCGCTGCCAGTCTCTGGGTCCTTCTCTATCCCGCTCTATTATATTCCGCTGTCTGGACCCGGGTCCTTCTCTCTCCCGATCTATTATATTCTGCTGTCAGTCTCCAGGTCGTCCTCTCTTCCGCTCTATTATTTTCTGCTGTCAGTCTCCGCGTACCCATCTCTCCCGCTCTATTATATTCCCCTGTCAGTCTCTGGGTCCTCATCTCTCCCGCTCGATTATGTTCCACTGTCAGTCTCCGGGTACCCCTCTCTCCAGCACTATTATTTTCCGCTGTCATTCTCCGGGTCCTCCTCTCTCCCACTCTATTATATTCCACTGTCAGTCTCCGGGTCCTCCTCTCTCCTGCTCTATTATATTCCGCTGTCTGTCCCCGGTTCCTCCTCTCTCCTGCTCTATTATATTCTGCAATCAGTTTCCGGGTCCTCCTCTCAACCACTATATTATATTGCGCAGTCAGTCTCCTGGTCATCCTCTCTCCCGCTCTATTATATTCCACTCTCGGTCTTGGGGTCCACCCCTCTCCCGCTCTATTATATTCTGCTGCTAGTCTCCGGGTCCTCCTCTCCCCTGCTCTATTATATTCTTCTGTCAGTCTCCGGGTCCTCGACTCTCCCGCTCTATTATATTCCGCTGTCAGGTGCTTGGTCCTCCTCTCTCCCGCTCTATGATATTCCGCTGTCAGTCTCCGGGTCCTGCTCTCTCCTGCTGTGTTATATTCCGCTGTCAGTCACCGAGTGCTCCTCACTCCAGCTCTATTATATTCCTCTTTCAGTCTCCGGGTACTCCCCTCTCCCGCTCTATTATATTCCGCAGTCATACTCTGGGTCCTCCTCTCTCCTGCTCTTTTATATTCCGCTGTCAGTCTCCGGGTACTCCACTCTCCAGCTCTATTATATTCCGATGTCAGTCTCCAGGTCCTCCTCTCTCCCGCTCTATTATATTCTGCTGTCAGTCTCGGGGTTGTCCTCCCTCCCGACCTAGTATATTCCGCTGTCAGTCTCCAGGTCCTCCTCTGTACCACTCTATTATATTCTGCTATCAGTTTCCGGGTACTCCTCTCTACCACTCTATTATATTCTGCTGTCAGTTTCCGGGTCCTACTCACAGCCGATCTATTATATTCTGCTGACAGTCTCCAGGACCTCCTCTCTCCCGCTCTATTATATTACGCTGTCAGTCTGAGGGTTCTCCTCTCTCCCGCTTTTTTATATTGCGCTGCCAGTCTCTGGGTCCTTCTCTATCCCGCTCTATTATATTCCGCTGTCTGGCCCCGTGTCGTACTCTCTCCCGATCTATTATATTCTGCTGTCAGTCTCCAGGTCGTCCTCTCTCCCGCTCTATTATGTTATGCTGTCAGTGTCCGCGTACTCATCTCTCCCGCTCTATTATATTCTGTTGTCAGTCTCCGGGAGCCCCTTTCTCCCATACTATTATATTCCGCTGTCATTCTCCGGTACTCCTCTCTCCTGCTGTATTATATTCCGCTGTCAGTCTCCGGGTCCTCATCTCTCCCGATCTATTATATTCTGCTGTCACTCTCCAGGTCGTCCTCTCTTGCGCTCTATTATGTTCTGCTGTCAGTCTCCGCGTACTCATCTCTCCCGCTCTATTATATTCCGCTGTCAGTCACTGGGTCCTCCTCTCTCCCGCTGTATTATATTCCGGTGTCTGTCTCGGTATCTTCCTCTCTCTCGCTTTACTATATTCCGCTGTCAGTCTCCGGGTCCTCATCTCTCCCGCTCTATTATATTCCACTGTCAGTCTCCGGGTGCCCCTCTCTCCCGCACTATTATATTCCGCTGTCATTCTCCGGGTCCTCCTCTCTCCCACTCTATTATATTCCACTGTGAGGCTCCGGGTCCTCCTCTCTCCTGCTCTATTATATTCCGCTGTCTGTCCCCAGGACCTCCTCTCTCCTGCTCTATTATATTCCGCTGTCTGTCCCCAGGTCCTCCTCTCTCCCGCTCTACTATATTCCACTCTCGGTCTTGGGGACCTCCTCTCTCCCGCTCTATTATATTCTGCTGTCAGTTTCCGGGTCCTACTCCCTCCCGATCTATTATATTCTGCTGACAGTCTCCAGGACCTCCTCTCTCCCGCTATATTATATTCCGCAGTCATTCTCTGGGTTCTCCTCTCTCTTGCTCTTTTATATTCCACTGTCAGTCTCCGGGTACTCCACTCTCCAGCTCTATTATATTCCGATGTCAGTCTCCAGGTCCTCCTCTCTCCCTGTCTATTATATTCTGCTGTCAGTCTCGGGGTTGTCCTCCCTCTCGACCTATTATATTCCGCTGTCAGTTCTCAAGTCCTCCTCTCTACCACTCTATTATATTCTGCTATCAGTTTCCGGGTCCTACTCACTGCTGATCTATTATATTCTGCTGACAGTCTCCAGGACCTCCTCTCTCCCGCTCTATTATATTACGCTGTCAGTCTCAGTGTTCTCCTCTCTCCCGCTTTTTTATATTGCGCTGCCAGCCTCTGGGTCCTTCTCTATCCCGCTCTATTATATTCCGCTGTCTGGCCCCAGGTCCTAATCTCTCCCGATCTATTATATTCTGCTGTCAGTCTCCAGGTCGTCCTCTATTCCGCTCTATTATTTTCTGCTGTCAGTCTCCACGTACTCATCTCTCCCGCTCTATTATATTCCGCTGTCAGTCACTGGGTCCTCCTCTCTCCCGCTGTATTATATTCCGGTGTCTGTCTCGGTATCTTCCTCTCTCCCGCTTTACTATATTCCGCTGTCAGTCTCTGGGTCCTCATCTCTCCCGCTCGATTATGTTCCAATTTCAGTCTCCGGGTGCCCCTCTCTCCCGCACTATTATATTCCGCTCTCATTCTCCGGGTCCTCCTCTCTCCCACTCTATTGTATTCCAATGTCAGTCTCCGGGTCCTCCTCTCTCCTGCTCTATTATATTCCGCTGTCTGTCCCCGGGTCCTCCTCTCTCCCGCTGTATTATATTCCGGTGTCTGTCTCGGTATCTTCCTCTCTCCCGCTTTACTATATTCCGCTGTCAGTCTCTGGGTCCTCATCTCTTCCGCTCGATTATGTTCCAATGTCAGTCTCCGGGTGCCCCTCTCTCCCGCACTATTATATTCCGCTCTCATTCTCCGGGTCCTCCTCTCTCCCACTCTATTATATTCCAAAGTCAGTCTCCGGGTCCTCCTCTCTCCTGCTCTATTATATTCCACTGTCTGTCCCCGGGTCCTCCTGTCTCCCGCTCTATTATATTCTGCTATCAGTTTCCGGGTCCTCCTCTCAACCACTATATTATATTGCGCAGTCAGTCTCCTGGTCCTCCTCTCTCCCGCTCTATTATATTCCACTCTCGGTCTTGGGGTCCTCCATCTCCCGCTCTATTATATTCTGCTGTCAGTCTCCGGGTCCTCCTCCCTTCTGCTCTATTATATTCCGCTGTCAGTCTCCGGGTCCTCCTCTCTCCCACTCTATGATATTCCGCTGTCAGTCTCCGTTTGCTCCTCTCACCCTCTCTATTATATTCCCCTGCTTTCTCCGGGTCCTCCGCTCTCCCGCTCTATTATATTCAGCTGTCAGTCTCCAGGTCATCCTCTCTCCCGCTCTGTTATATTCCTCTGTCAGACTCCGGGTCCTCTTCTCTACCGGTCTGTTATATCCTGTTGTCAGTCTCTGGGTCCCCCTCTATCCCACTCTATTATATTCTTCCAAGAGTCTCCGGGTCCTCAACTCTCCCGCTCTATTATATTCCGCTATCAGTCTCTGTGTCTTCCTCTCCTCCGCTCTACTATATTCCGCTGTCAGTCTCTGGGTCCTCCTCTCTCCCGCTATATGATATTCCGCTGTCAGTCTCTGGGTCCTCGTCTCTCCCGCTCTATTATATTCCGTTGTCAGTCTCCAGGTATGCTCTCTCCCCATCTATTATATGCCGCTATCAGTCTTTGGGTACTCCTCTCTACCGCTCTATTATATGCCGTTCTCAGTGTCTGTGTCCTCCTCTCTCCCACCCTATTATATTCTGCTGTCTCTCCCCGCGTCCTCCACTCTCCCTATCTATTACATTCGGCTGTCAGTCACCTGGTCATCCTCTCTCCCGCTCTGTTATATCCCGCTGTCAGTCTCCGGCTCCTCTTCTCTACTGGTCTATTATATTCTGTTGTCAGTCTCCGGGTCCCCCTCTCTCCCGCTCTATTATATTCTTCTGTCAGTCTCCGGGTCCTCAACTCTTCCGCTCTATAATAGTCCGCGGTCAGTCTGCGGGTTATCCTCTCTCCCGCTCTACTATATTCCGCTGTCAGTCTCTGGGTCCTCCTTTCTCCCGCTCTATTATATTCTGCTGCTAGTCTCCGGGTCCTCCTCTCTCCTGCTCTATTATATTCTTCTGTCAGTCTCCGGGTCCTCGACTCTCCCGCTCTATTATATTCCGATGTCTGTCTCCAGGTCCTCCTCTCTCCCGCTCTATTATATTCTGCTGTCAGTCTCGGGGTTGTCCTCCGTCCCGACCTATTATATTCCGCTGTCAGTCTCCAGGTCCTCCTCTGTACCACTCTATTATATTCTGCTATCAGTTTCCGGGTCCTCCTCTCTACAACTCTATTATATTCTGCTGTCAGTTTCCGGGTCCAACTCACTTCCGATCTATTATATTCTGCTGACAGTCTCCAGGACCTCCTCTCTCCCGCTCTATTATATTACGCTGTCAGTCTCAGGGTTCTCCTCTCTCCCGCTTTTTTATATTGCGCTGCCAGTCTCTGGGTCCTTCTCTATCCCACTCTATTATATTCCGCTGTCTGGCCCCATGTCCTACTCTCTCCCGATCTATTATATTCTGCTGTCAGTCACCAGGTCGTCCTCTCTCCCGCTCTATTATGTTATGCTGTCAATGTCCGCGTACTCATCTCTCCCGCTCTATTATAATCCGTTGTCAGTCTCCGGGAGCCCCTTTCTCCCGTACTATTATATTCCACTGTCATTCTCCGGTACTCCTCTCTCCCGCTCTATTATATTCCGCTGTCAGTCTCCGGGTCCTCATCTCTCCCGATCTATTATATTCTGCTGTCACTCTCCAGGTCGTCCTCTCTTGCGCTCTATTATGTTCTGCTGTCAGTCTCCGCGTACTCATCTCTCCCGCTCTATTATATTCCGCTGTCAGTCACTGGGTCCTCCTCTCTCCCGCTGTATTATATTCCGGTGTCTGTCTCAGTATCTTCCTCTCTCCCGCTTTACTATATTCCGCTGTCAGTCTTCGGGTCCTCCTCTCTCCCGCTCTATTATATTCTGCTGCTAGTCTCCGGGTCCTCCTCTCTCCTGCTCTATTATATTCTTCTGTCAGTCTCCGGGTCCTCGACTCTCCCGCTCTATTATATTCCGCTGTCAGTCTCCGGGTCCTGCTCTCTCCTGCTGTGTTATATTCCGCTGTCAGTCACCGAGTGCTCCTCACTCCCGCTCTATTATATTCCTCTTTCAGTCTCCGGGTACTCCCCTCTCCCGCTCTATTATATTCCGCAGTCATACTCGGGGTCCTCCTCTCTCCTGCTCTTTTATATTCCGCTGTCAGTCTCCGGGTACTCCACTCTCCAGCTCTATTATATTCCGATGTCAGTCACCAGGTCTTCCTCTCTCCCGCTCTATTATATTCTGCTGTCAGTCTCGGGGTTGTCCTCCGTCCCGACCTATTATATTCCGTTGTCAGTCTCCAGGTCCTCCTCTGTACCACTCTATTATATTCTGCTGTCAGTTTCCGGGTCCTACTCACTGCCGATCTATTATATTCTGCTGACAGTCTCCATGACCTCCTCTCTCCCGCTCTATTATATTACACAGTCATTCTCTGGGTTCTCCTCTCTCCCGCTTTTTTATATTCCGCTGTCAGTCTCTGGGTTCTCCTCTCTCCCGCATTTTTATATTCCGCTGTCAGTCTACGGGTACTCCACTCTCCAGCACTGTTATATTCCGCTGTCAGTCTCCAGGTCCTCCTCTCTCCTGCTCTTTTATATTCCGCTGTCAGTCTCTGTGTTCTCCTCTCTCCCGCACTATTATATTCCGCTGTCAGTCTCCGGGTACTCCACTCTCCAGCTCTATTATATTCCGCTGTCAGCCTCCGGGTCTTCCTCTTTGCCACTCTATTATATACTGCTATCAGTTTCTGGATCCTCCTCTCTCCCACTCTATTATATTCTGCTGTCAGTTTCCGGGTCCTATTCACGGCCGATCTATTAGATTCTGCCGACAGTCTCCAGGACCTGCTCTCTCCCGTTGTATTGTATTATGCTGTCAGTCTCAGGGTTCTCCTCTATGCCGCTTTTTTATATTCCGCTGCCAGTCTCTGGGTCCTTCTCTATCCCGCTCTTTTATATTCCGCTGTCTGGCCCCAGGTCCTACTCTCTCCCGATCTATTATATTCTGCTGTCAGTCTCCAGGTCGTCCTCTCTCACGCTCTATTATGTTATGCTGTCAGTCTCCGGGAGCCCCTTTCTCCCGTACTATTATATTCCGCTGTCATTCTCCGGTACTCCTCTCTCCCGCTCTATGATGTTCTGCTGTCAGTCTCCGGGTCCTCATCTCTCCCGATCTATTATATTCTGCTGTCACTCTCCAGGTCCTCCTCTCTCCTGCTCTTTTTTATTCCGCTGTCAGTCTCTGTGTTCTCCTCTCTCCCGCACTATTATATTCCGCTGTCAGTCTCCGGGTACTCCACTCTCCAGCTCTATTATATTCCGCTGTCAGTCTCCGGGTCTTCCTCTTTCCCACTCTATTATATACTGCTATCAGTTTCTGGATCCTCCTCTCTCCCACTCTATTATATTCTGCTGTCAGTTTCCGGGTCCTATTCACGGCCGATCTATTAGATTCTGCTGTCAGTCTCCGGGTCCTCATCTCTCCCGATCTATTATATTCTGCTGTCACTCTCCAGGTCCTCCTCTCTCCTGCTCTTTTTTATTCCGCTGTCAGTCTCTGTGTTCTCCTCTCTCCCGCACTATTATATTCCGCTGTCAGTCTCCGGGTACTCCACTCTCCAGCTCTATTATATTCCGCTGTCAGTCTCCGGGTCTTCCTCTTTCCCACTCTATTATATACTGCTATCAGTTTCTGGATCCTCCTCTCTCCCACTCTATTATATTCTGCTGTCAGTTTCCGGGTCCTATTCACGGCCGATCTATTAGATTCTGCTGACAGTCTCCAGGACCTGCTCTCTCCCGCTGTATTGTATTATGCTGTCAGTCTTAGGGTTCTCCTCTCTGCCGCTTTTTTATATTGCGCTGCCAGTCTCTGGGTCCTTCTCTATCCCGCTCTATTATATTCCGCTGTCTGGCCCTGGGTCCTACTCTCTCCCGATCTATTATATTCTGCTGTCAGTCTCCAGGTCGTCCTCTCTCACGCTTTATTATGTTATGCTGTCAGTCTCCGCGTACTCATCTCTCCCGCTCAATTATATTCCGTTGTCAGTCTCCGGGAGCCCCTTTCTCCCGTACTATTATATTCCGCTGTCATTCTCCGGTACTCCTCTCTCCCGCTCTATGATGTTCTGCTGTCAGTCTCCAGGTCCTCATCTCTCCCGATCTATTATATTCTGCTGTCACTCTCCAGGTCGTCCTCTCTTCTGCTCTATTATGTTCTGCTGTCAGTCTCTGCGTACTCATCCCTCCCGCTCTATTATATTCCGCTGTCAGTCAATGGGTCCTCCTCTCTCCCGCTGTATTATATTCTGGTGTCTGTCTCGGTATCTTCCTCTCTCCCGCTTTACTATATTCCACTGTCAGTCTCCGGGTCCTCATCTCTCCCGCACTATTATATTCCGCTGTCATTCTCCGGGTCCTCCTCTCTCCCACTCTATTGTATTCCAATGTCAGTCTCCGGGTCCTCCTCTCTCATGCTCTATTATATTCCGCTGTCTGTCCCCGGGTCCTCCTCTCTCCCGCTCTATTATGTGCTGCTATCAGTTTCCGGGTCCTCCTCTCAACCACTCTATTATATCGCGCCGTCAGTCTCTGGGACCCCCTCTCTCCCACTCTATTATATTCTTCCAAGAGTCTCCGGGTCCTCAACTCTCCCGCTCTATTATATTCCGCTATCAGTCTCTGTGTCTTCCTCTCCTCCGCTCTACTATATTCCGCTGTCAGTCTCTGGGTCCTCCTCTCTCCCGCTATATGATATTCCGCTGTCAGTCTCTGGGTCCTCGTCTCTCCCGCTCTATTATATCCCGTTGTCAGTCTCCAGGTATGCTGTCTCCCCATCTCTTATATGCCGCTATCAGTCTTTGGGTACTCCTCTCTACCGCTCTATTATATGCCGTTCTCAGTGTCTGTGTCCTCCTCTCTCCCACCCTATTATATTCTGCTGTCTCTCCCCGCGTCCTCCACTCTCCCTATCTATTACATTCGGCTGTCAGTCACCTGGTCATCCTCTCTCCCGCTCTGTTATATCCCGCTGTCAGTCTCCGGCTCCTCTTCTCTACTGGTCTATTATATTCTGTTGTCAGTCTCCGGGTCCCCCTCTCTCCCGCTCTATTATATTCTTCTGTCAGTCTCCGGGTCCTCAACTCTTCCGCTCTATAATAGTCCGCGGTCAGTCTGCGGGTTATCCTCTCTCCCGCTCTACTATATTCCGCTGTCAGTCTCTGGGTCCTCCTTTCTCCCGCTCTATTATATTCTGCTGCTAGTCTCCGGGTCCTCCTCTCTCCTGCTCTATTATATTCTTCTGTCAGTCTCCGGGTCCTCGACTCTCCCGCTCTATTATATTCCGATGTCTGTCTCCAGGTCCTCCTCTCTCCCGCTCTATTATATTCTGCTGTCAGTCTCGGGGTTGTCCTCCGTCCCGACCTATTATATTCCGCTGTCAGTCTCCAGGTCCTCCTCTGTACCACTCTATTATATTCTGCTATCAGTTTCCGGGTCCTCCTCTCTACAACTCTATTATATTCTGCTGTCAGTTTCCGGGTCCAACTCACTTCCGATCTATTATATTCTGCTGACAGTCTCCAGGACCTCCTCTCTCCCGCTCTATTATATTACGCTGTCAGTCTCAGGGTTCTCCTCTCTCCCGCTTTTTTATATTGCGCTGCCAGTCTCTGGGTCCTTCTCTATCCCACTCTATTATATTCCGCTGTCTGGCCCCATGTCCTACTCTCTCCCGATCTATTATATTCTGCTGTCAGTCACCAGGTCGTCCTCTCTCCCGCTCTATTATGTTATGCTGTCAATGTCCGCGTACTCATCTCTCCCGCTCTATTATAATCCGTTGTCAGTCTCCGGGAGCCCCTTTCTCCCGTACTATTATATTCCACTGTCATTCTCCGGTACTCCTCTCTCCCGCTCTATTATATTCCGCTGTCAGTCTCCGGGTCCTCATCTCTCCCGATCTATTATATTCTGCTGTCACTCTCCAGGTCGTCCTCTCTTGCGCTCTATTATGTTCTGCTGTCAGTCTCCGCGTACTCATCTCTCCCGCTCTATTATATTCCGCTGTCAGTCACTGGGTCCTCCTCTCTCCCGCTGTATTATATTCCGGTGTCTGTCTCAGTATCTTCCTCTCTCCCGCTTTACTATATTCCGCTGTCAGTCTCCGGGTCCTCCTCTCTCCCGCTCTATTATATTCTGCTGCTAGTCTCCGGGTCCTCCTCTCTCCTGCTCTATTATATTCTTCTGTCAGTCTCCGGGTCCTCGACTCTCCCGCTCTATTATATTCCGCTGTCAGTCGCTTGGTCCTCCTCTCTCCCGCTCTATGATATTCCGCTGTCAGTCTGCGGGTCCTGCTCTCTCCTGCTGTGTTATATTCCGCTGTCAGTCACCGAGTGCTCCTCACTCCCGCTCTATTATATTCCTCTTTCAGTCTCCGGGTACTCCCCTCTCCCGCTCTATTATATTCCGCAGTCATACTCGGGGTCCTCCTCTCTCCTGCTCTTTTATATTCCGCTGTCAGTCTCCGGGTACTCCACTCTCCAGCTCTATTATATTCCGATGTCAGTCACCAGGTCTTCCTCTCTCCCGCTCTATTATATTCTGCTGTCAGTCTCGGGGTTGTCCTCCGTCCCGACCTATTATATTCCGTAGTCAGTCTCCAGGTCCTCCTCTGTACCACTCTATTACATTCTGCTGTCAGTTTCCGGGTCCTACTCACTGCCGATCTATTATATTCTGCTGACAGTCTCCATGACCCCCTCTCTCCCGCTCTATTATATTACACAGTCATTCTCTGGGTTCTCCTCTCTCCCGCTTTTTTATATTCCGCTGTCAGTCTCTGGGTTCTCCTCTCTCCCGCATTTTTATATTCCGCTGTCAGTCTACGGGTACTCCACTCTCCAGCACTGCTATATTCCGCTGTCAGTCTCCAGGTCCTCCTCTCTCCTGCTCTTTTATATTCCGCTGTCAGTCTCTGTGTTCTCCTCTCTCCCGCACTATTATATTCCGCTGTCAGTCTCCGGGTACTCCACTCTCCAGCTCTATTATATTCCGCTGTCAGTCTCCGGGTCTTCCTCTTTCCCACTCTATTATATACTGCTATCAGTTTCTGGATCCTCCTCTCTCCCACTCTATTATATTCTGCTGTCAGTTTCCGGGTCCTATTCACGGCCGATCTATTAGATTCTGCCGACAGTCTCCAGGACCTGCTCTCTCCCGTTGTATTGTATTATGCTGTCAGTATCAGGGTTCTCCTCTATGCCGCTTTTTTATATTGCGCTGCCAGTCTCTGGGTCCTTCTCTATCCCGCTCTTTTATATTCCGCTGTCTGGCCCCAGGTCCTACTCTCTCCCGATCTATTATATTCTGCTGTCAGTCTCCAGGTCGTCCTCTCTCACGCTCTATTATGTTATGCTGTCCGTCTCCGGGAGCCCCTTTCTCCCGTACTATTATATTCCGCTGTCATTCTCCGGTACTCCTCTCTCCCGCTCTATGATGTTCTGCTGTCAGTCTCCGGGTCCTCATCTCTCCCGATCTATTATATTCTGCTGTCACTCTCCAGGTCCTCCTCTCTCCTGCTCTTTTTTATTCCGCTGTCAGTCTCTGTGTTCTCCTCTCTCCCGCACTATTATATTCCGCTGTCAGTCTCCGGGTACTCCACTCTCCAGCTCTATTATATTCCGCTGTCAGTCTCCGGGTCTTCCTCTTTCCCACTTTATTATATACTGCTATCAGTTTCTGGATCCTCCTCTCTCCCACTCTATTATATTCTGCTGTCAGTTTCCGGGTCCTATTCACGGCCGATCTATTAGATTCTGCTGACAGTCTCCAGGACCTGCTCTCTCCCGCTGTATTGTATTATGCTGTCAGTCTCAGGGTTCTCCTCTCTGCCGCTTTTTTATATTGCGCTGCCAGTCTCTGGGTCCTTCTCTATCCCGCTCTATTATATTCCGCTGTCTGGCCCTGGGTCCTACTCTCTCCCGATCTATTATATTCTGCTGTCAGTCTCCAGGTCGTCCTCTCTCACGCTTTATTATGTTATGCTGTCAGTCTCCGCGTACTCATCTCTCCCGCTCAATTATATTCCGTTGTCAGTCTCCGGGAGCCCCTTTCTCCCGTACTATTATATTCCGCTGTCATTCTCCGGTACTCCTCTCTCCCGCACTATGATGTTCTGCTGTCAGTCTCCGGGTCCTCATCTCTCCCGATCTATTATATTCTGCTGTCACTCTCCAGGTCGTCCTCTCTTCTGCTCTATTATGTTCTGCTGTCAGTCTCTGCGTACTCATCCCTCCCGCTCTATTATATTCCGCTGTCAGTCACTGGGTCCTCCTCTCTCCCGCTGTATTATATTCTGGTGTCTGTCTCGGTATCTTCCTCTCTCCCGCTTTACTATATTCCACTGTCAGTCTCCGGGTCCTCATCTCTCCCGCACTATTATATTCCGCTGTCATTCTCCGGGTCCTCCACTCTCCCACTCTATTGTATTCCAATGTCAGTCTCCGGGTCCTCCTCTCTCATGCTCTATTATATTCCGCTGTCTGTCCCCGGGTCCTCCTCTCTCCCGCTCTATTATGTGCTGCTATCAGTTTCCGGGTCCTCCTCTCAACCACTCTATTATATCGCGCCGTCAGTCTCCTGGTCCTCCTCTCTCCCGCTCTATTATATTCCACTCTCGGTCTTGGGGTCCTCATCTCTCCCGCTCTATTATATTCTGCTGTCAGTTTCCGGGTCCTACTCCCTCCCGATCTATTATGTTCTGCTGACAGTCTCCAGGACCTCCTCTCTCCCGCACTAGTATATTACGCAGTCATTCTCTGGGTTCTTGTCTCTCCTGCTCTTTTATATTCCGCTGTCAGTCTCTAGGTTCTCCTCTCTCCCGCAGTATTATATTCCGCTGTCAGTCTCCGGGTACTCCACTCTCCAGCTCTGTTATATTCAGCTGTCAGTCTCCAGGTCCTCCTCTCTCCTGCTCTTTTAAATTCCGCTGTCAGTCTCTGTGTTCTCCTCTGTCCCGCACTATTATATTCCGCTGTCAGTCTCTGGGTACTCCACTCTCCAGCTCTTTTATATTCTGCTGTCAGTCTCCGGGTCTTCCTCTTTCCCACTCTTTTATATTCTGCTATCAGTTTCCGGATCCTCCTCTCAACCACTCTATTATATTGCACCGTCAGTCTCCTGGTCCTCCTCTCTCCCGCTCTATTATATTCCACTCTCGGTCTTGGGGTCCTCCCCTCTCCCGCTCTATTATATTCTGCTGTCAGTTTCCGGGTCCTACTCCCTCCCGATCTATTATATTCTGCTGACAGTCTCCAGGACCTCCCCTCTCCCGCTCTATTATATTAAGCAGTCATTCTCTGGGTTCTTCTCTCTCCTGCTCTTTTATATTCCGCTGTCAGTCTCTGGGATTTCCTCTCTCCCGCAGTATTATATTCCGCTGTCAGTGTACGGTTACTCCATTCTCCAGCACTGTGATATTCCGCTGTCAGTCTCCAGGTCCTCCTCTCTCCTGCTCTTTTTTATTCCGCTGTCAGTCTCTGTGTTCTCCTCTCTCCCGCACTATTATATTCCGCTGTCAGTCTCCGGGTACTCCACTCTCCAGCTCTATTATATTCCGCTGTCAGTCTCCGGGTCTTCCTCTTTCCCACTCTATTATATACTGCTATCAGTTTCTGGATCCTCCTCTCTCCCACTCTATTATATTCTGCTGTCAGTTTCCGGGTCCTATTCACGGCCGATCTATTAGATTCTGCTGACAGTCTCCAGGACCTGCTCTCTCCCGCTGTATTGTATTATGCTGTCAGTCTCAGGGTTCTCCTCTCTGCCGCTTTTTTATATTGCGCTGCCAGTCTCTGGGTCCTTCTCTATCCCGCTCTATTATATTCCGCTGTCTGGCCCTGGGTCCTACTCTCTCCCGATCTATTATATTCTGCTGTCAGTCTCCAGGTCGTCCTCTCTCACGCTTTATTATGTTATGCTGTCAGTCTCCGCGTACTCATCTCTCCCGCTCAATTATATTCCGTTGTCAGTCTCCGGGAGCCACTTTCTCCCGTACTATTATATTCCGCTGTCATTCTCCGGTACTCCTCTCTCCCGCTCTATGATGTTCTGCTGTCAGTCTCCGGGTCCTCATCTCTCCCGATCTATTATATTCTGCTGTCACTCTCCAGGTCGTCCTCTCTTCTGCTCTATTATGTTCTGCTGTCAGTCTCTGCGTACTCATCCCTCCTGCTCTATTATATTCCGCTGTCAGTCACTGGGTCCTCCTCTCTCCCGCTGTATTATATTCTGGTGTCTGTCTCGGTATCTTCCTCTCTCCCGCTTTACTATATTCCGCTGTCAGTCTCCGGGTCCTCATCTCTCCCGCACTATTATATTCCGCTGTCATTCTCCGGGTCCTCCTCTCTCCCACTCTATTGTATTCCAATGTCAGTCTCCGGGTCCTCCTCTCTCATGCTCTATTATATTCCGCTGTCTGTCCCCAGGTCCTCCTCTCTCCCGCTCTATTATGTGCTGCTATCAGTTTCCGGGTCCTCCTCTCAACCACTCTATTATATCGCGCCGTCAGTCTCCTGGTCCTCCTCTCTCCCGCTCTATTATATTCCACTCTCGGTCTTGGGGTCCTCCTCTCTCCCGCTCTATTATATTCTGCTGTCAGTTTCCGGGTCCTACTCCCTCCCGATCTATTATATTCTGCTGACAGTTTCCGGGTCCTACTCCCTCCCGATCTATGATGTTCTGCTGACAGTCTCCAGGACCTCCTCTCTCCCGCTCTATTATATTACGCAGTCATTCTCTGGGTTCTTCTCTCTCCTGCTCTTTTATATTCCGCTGTCAGTCTCTAGGTTCTCCTCTCTCCCGCAGTATTATATTCCGCTGTCAGTCTACGGGTACTCCACTCTCCAGCTCTATTACATTCCGCTGTCAGTCTCCGGGTCTTCCTCTTTCCCACTCTTTTATATTCTGCTATCAGTTTCCGGGTCCTCCTCTCAACCACTCTATTATATTGCGCCGTCAGTCTCCTGGTCCTCCTCTTTCCCGCTCTATTATATTCCACTCTCGATCTTGGAGTCCTCCTCTCTCCCACTCTATTATATTCTGCTGTCAGTTTCCGGGTCCTACTCCCTCCCGATCTATTATATTCTGCTGACAGTCTCCAGGACCTCCTCTCTCCCGCTCTATTATATTACGCAGTCATTCTCTGGGTTCTTCTCTCTACTGCTCTTTTATATTCCACTCTCAGTCTCTGGGTTTTCCTCTCTCCCACAGTATTATATTCTGCTGTCAGTCTACAGGTACTCCACTCTCCAGCACTGTTATGTTCCGCTGTCAGTCTCCAGGTCCTCCTCTCTCCTGCTCTTTTATATTCCGCTGTCAGTCTCTGTGTTCTCCTCTCTACCGCACTATTATATTCTGCTGTCAGTCTCCGGGTACTCCACTCTCCAGCTCTATTATATTCCGCTGTCAGTCTCCGGGTCTTCCTCTTTCCCACTCTATTATATACTGCTATCAGTTTCTGGATCCTCCTCTCTCACACTCTATTATATTCTGCTGTCAGTTTCCGGGTCCTATTCACGGCCGATCTATTAGATTCTGCTGACAGTCTCCAGGACCTGCTCTCTCCCGTTGTATTTTATTATGCTGTCAGTCTCAGGGTTCTCCTCTCTGCCGCTTTTTTATATTGCGCTGCCAGTCTCTGGGTCCTTCTCTATCCCGCTCTATTATATTCCGCTGTCTGGCCCTGGGTCCTACTCTCTCCCGATCTATTATATTCTGCTGTCAGTCTCCAGGTCGTCCTCTCTCACGCTTTATTATGTTATGCTGTCAGTCTCCGCGTACTCATCTCTCCCGCTCAATTATATTCCGTTGTCAGTCTCCGGGAGCCCCTTTCTCCCGTACTATTATATTCCGCTGTCATTCTCCGGTACTCCTCTCTCCCGCTCTATGATGTTCTGCTGTCAGTCTCCGGGTCCTCATCTCTCCCGATCTATTATATTCTGCTGTCACTCTCCAGGTCGTCCTCTCTTCTGCTCTATTATGTTCTGCTGTCAGTCTCTGCGTACTCATCCCTCCTGCTCTATTATATTCCGCTGTCAGTCACTGGGTCCTCCTCTCTCCCGCTGTATTATATTCTGGTGTCTGTCTCGGTATCTTCCTCTCTCCCGCTTTACTATATTCCGCTGTCAGTCTCCGGGTCCTCATCTCTCCCGCACTATTATATTCCGCTGTCATTCTCCGGGTCCTCCTCTCTCCCACTCTATTGTATTCCAATGTCAGTCTCCGGGTCCTCCTCTCTCATGCTCTATTATATTCCGCTGTCTGTCCCCAGGTCCTCCTCTCTCCCGCTCTATTATGTGCTGCTATCAGTTTCCGGGTCCTCCTCTCAACCACTCTATTATATCGCGCCGTCAGTCTCCTGGTCCTCCTCTCTCCCGCTCTATTATATTCCACTCTCGGTCTTGGGGTCCTCCTCTCTCCCGCTCTATTATATTCTGCTGTCAGTTTCCGGGTCCTACTCCCTCCCGATCTATTATATTCTGCTGACAGTTTCCGGGTCCTACTCCCTCCCGATCTATGATGTTCTGCTGACAGTCTCCAGGACCTCCTCTCTCCCGCTCTATTATATTACGCAGTCATTCTCTGGGTTCTTCTCTCTCCTGCTCTTTTATATTCCGCTGTCAGTCTCTAGGTTCTCCTCTCTCCCGCAGTATTATATTCCGCTGTCAGTCTACGGGTACTCCACTCTCCAGCTCTATTACATTCCGCTGTCAGTCTCCGGGTCTTCCTCTTTCCCACTCTTTTATATTCTGCTATCAGTTTCCGGGTCCTCCTCTCAACCACTCTATTATATTGCGCCGTCAGTCTCCTGGTCCTCCTCTTTCCCGCTCTATTATATTCCACTCTCGATCTTGGAGTCCTCCTCTCTCCCACTCTATTATATTCTGCTGTCAGTTTCCGGGTCCTACTCCCTCCCGATCTATTATATTCTGCTGACAGTCTCCAGGACCTCCTCTCTCCCGCTCTATTATATTACGCAGTCATTCTCTGGGTTCTTCTCTCTACTGCTCTTTTATATTCCACTCTCAGTCTCTGGGTTTTCCTCTCTCCCACAGTATTATATTCTGCTGTCAGTCTACAGGTACTCCACTCTCCAGCACTGTTATGTTCCGCTGTCAGTCTCCAGGTCCTCCTCTCTCCTGCTCTTTTATATTCCGCTGTCAGTCTCTGTGTTCTCCTCTCTACCGCACTATTATATTCTGCTGTCAGTCTCCGGGTACTCCACTCTCCAGCTCTATTATATTCCGCTGTCAGTCTCCGGGTCTTCCTCTTTCCCACTCTATTATATACTGCTATCAGTTTCTGGATCCTCCTCTCTCACACTCTATTATATTCTGCTGTCAGTTTCCGGGTCCTATTCACGGCCGATCTATTAGATTCTGCTGACAGTCTCCAGGACCTGCTCTCTCCCGTTGTATTTTATTATGCTGTCAGTCTCAGGGTTCTCCTCTCTGCCACTTTTTCATATTGCGCTGCCAGTCTCTGGGTCCTTCTCTATCCCGCTCTATTATATTCCGCTGTCTGGCCCCGGGTCCTACTCTCTCCCGATCAATTATATTCTGCTGTCAGTCTCCAGGTCGTCCTCTCTCACGCTCTATTATGTTATGCTGTCAGTCTCCGCGTGCCCATCTCTCCCGCTCAATTATATTCCATTGTCAGTCTCCGGGAGCCCCTTTCTCCCGTACTATTATATTCTGCTGTCATTCTCCGGTACACCTCTCTCCCGCTCTATGATGTTCTGCTGTCAGTCTCCGGGTCCTCATCTCTCCCGATCTATTGTATTCTGCTGTCACTTTCCAGGTCGTCCTCTCTTCCGCTCTATTATGTTCTGCTGTCAGTCTCCGCGTACTCATCCCTCCCGTTCTATTATATTCCGCTGTCAGTCTCTGGGTCCTCCTCTCTCCCGCTGTATTATATTCCGGTGTCTGTCTCGGTATCTTCCTCTCTCCCGCTTTACTATATTCCGCTGTCAGTCTCCGGCTCCTCATCTCTCCCGCACTATTATATTCCGCTGTCATTCTCCGGGTCCTCCTCTATCCCACTCTATTGTATTCCACTGTCAGTCTCCGGGTCCTCCTCTTTCCTGCTCTATTATATTCCGCTGTCTGTCTCCGGGTCCTCCTCTCTCCCGCTCTATTATATTCTGCTATCAGTTTCCGGGTCCTCCTCTCAACCATTCTATTATATTGCGCCGTCAGTCTCCTTGTCCTCCTCTCTCCGGCTCTATTATACTCCACTCTCGGTCTTGGGGTCCTCATCTCTCCCACTCTATTATATTCTGCTTTCAGTTTCCGGGTCCTATTCACGGCCAATCTATTAGATTCTGCTGACAGTCTCCAGGACCTGCTCTCTCCTGTTGTATTATATTATGCTGTCAGTCTCAGGGTTCTCCTCTCTGCCACTTTTTTATATTGCGCTGCCAGTCTCTGGGACCTTCTCTATCCCGCTCTATTATATTCCGCTGTCTGGCCCCGGGTCCTACTCTCTCCCGATCTATTATATTCTGCTGTCAGTCTCCAGGTCCTCTCTCCCGCTCTATTATGTTATGCTGTCAGTCTCCGCGTACTCATCTCTCCCGCTCAATTATATTCCGTTGTCAGTCTCCGGGAGCCGCTTTCTCCCGTAATATTATATTCCGCTGTCATTCTCTGGTACTCCTCTCTCCCGCTCTATTATATTCCGCTGTCAGTCTCCGGGTCCTCATCTCTCCCGATCTATTATATTCTGCTGTCACTCACCAGGTCGTCCTCTCTTCCGATCTATTGTGTTCTGCTGTCAGTCTCCGCGTACTCATCCCTCCCGCTCTATTATATTCCGCTGTCAGTCACTGGGTCCTCCTCTCTCCCGCTGTATTATATTCCGGTGTCTGTCTCGGTACCTTCCTCTCTCCCGCTTTACTATATTCCGCTGTCAGTCTCCGGGTCCTCATCTCTCCCGCACTATTATATACCGCTGTCATTCTCCGGGTCCTCCTCTCAACCACTCTATTATATTGCGCCGTCAGTCTCCTGGTCCTCCTCTCTCCCGCTCTATTATATTCCACCCTCGGTCTTGGGGTCCTCCTCTCTCCCGCTCTATTATATTCTGCTGTCAGTTTCCGGGTCCTACTCCCACCCGATCTATTATATTCTGCTGACAGTCTCCAGGACCTCCTCTCTCCCGATCTATTATATTACGCAGTCCTTCTCTGTGTTCTCCTCTCTCTTGCTCTTTTATATTCCTCTGTCAGTCTCTGGGTCCTGTTCTCTCCCGCACTATTATATTCCGCTGTCAGTCTCCGGGTCCTCCACTCTCCAGCTCTATTATATTCCGCCGTCAGTCTGCAGAATCTCCTCTCTCCCGCTCTATTATATTCAGCTGTCAGTCTCCGGGTTGTCCTCCCTACCCCCTATTATATTCCGCTGTCATTCTCCGGCTCCTCCTCTCTCCTGCTCTATTATATTCTGCTATCAGTTTCCGGGTCCGCCTCTCTCCCGCTCTACTATATTCCGCTGTCAGTCTCCGTTTCCTCCTCTCTCCCTCTCTAATATATTCCACTGCTTTCTCCGGGTCTTCCGCTCTCCCGCTCTATTATATTCAGCTGTCAGTCTCCAGGTCATTCTCTCTGCCGCTCTGTTATATTCCGTTGTCAGTCTCCGGGTCCTCCTCTCTCCCACTCTATTATATTCTTCCGTCAGTCTCCGGGTCCTCAACTCTCCCGCTCTATTATATTCCGCTGTCAGTCTCCATGTCTTCCTTTCCTCCGCTCTACTATATTCCGCTGTCAGTCTCTGGGTCCTCCTCTCTCCCGCTATATGATATTCCGCTGTCAGTCTCTGGGTCCTCGTCTCTCCCGCTCTATTATATTCTGTTGTCAGTCTCCAGGTTTCCTCTCTCCCCATCTATTATGTGCCGCTATCAGTCTTTGTGTACTCCTCTCTCCCGCTCTATTATATGCCGTTCTCAGTGTCTGTGTCGTCCTCTCTCCCGCCCTATTATATTCTGCTGTCTCTCCCCGGGTCCTCCGCTCTCCCTATCTATTATATTCGGCTGTCAGTCTCCTGGTCATCCTCTCTCCCGCTCTGTTATATCCCGCTGTCAGTCTCCGAGTCCTCTTCTCTACTGGTCTATCATATTCTGTTGTCAGTCTCCGGGTCCCCCTCTCTCCCGCTCTATTATATTCTTCTGTCATTCTCCAGGTCGTCAATTCTTCCGCTCTATAATAGTCCGCGGTCAGTCTCCGGGTTCCCCGCTCTCCCTCTCTACTATATTCCGCTGTCAGTCTCTGGGTCCTCCTCTCACCCGCTCTATTATATTCTTCTGTCGGTCTCCGGGTCCTCGACTCTCCCGCTCTATGGTATTCCACTGTCAGTCTCCGGGTCCTCCTCTCTCCTGCTGTGTTATATTCCGCTGTCAGTCTCTGAGTGCTCCTCAATCCCGCTCTATTATATGCTGCTGACAGTCTCCAGTACCTCCTCTCTCCCACACTTTTATTTTCCACTCACCATCGCCAAGTCATCCTATCTCCCGCTCTATTATATTCATCTGTCAGTCTCCGGGTCCTCAACTCTCCCGCTCTATTATAGTCTGCTGTCAGTCTCCGGGTCCTCCTCCCTTCCGCTCTATTATATGCCGCTGTCAGTCTCCGTTTGCTCCTCTCTCCCTCTCTAATATATTCCACTGCTTTCTCCGGGTCCTCCGCTCTCCCGCTCTATTATATTCAGCTGTCAGTCTCCAGTTCATCCTCTCTCCCGCTCTGTTATATTCCTCTGTCAGACTCCGGGTCCTCTTCTCTACCGGTCTGTTATATCCGTTGTCAGTCTCTGGGTCCCCCTCTCTCCCACTCTATTATATTCTTCCGTCAGTCTCCGGGTCCTCAACTCTCCCGCTCTATTATATTCCGCTATCAGTCTCGGTGTCTTCCTCTCCTCCGCTCTACTATAATCCGCTGTCAGTCTCTGGGTCCTCCTCTCTCCCGCTATATGATATTCCGCTGTCAGTCTCGGGGTCCTCGTCTCTCCCGCTCTATTAGATTCCGTTGTCAGTCTCCAGGTATCCTCTGTCCCCATCTATTATATGCCGCTATCAGTCTTTGGGTACTCCTCTCTCCCGCTCTATTATATGCCGTTCTCAGTGTCTTTGTCCTCCTCTCTCCCGCCCTATTATATTCTGCTGTCTCTCCCCGCGTCCTCCACTCTCCCTATCTATTACATTCGAATGTGAGTCTCCTGGTCATCCTCTCTCCCGCTCTGTTATATCGCGCTGTCAGTCTCCGGGTCCTCTTCTCTACTGGTCTATTATATTCTGTTGTCAGTCTCCGGGTCCCCCTCTCTCCCGCTCTATTATATTCTTCTGTCAGTCTCCGGGTCCTCAACTCTTCCGCTCTATAATAGTCCGCGGTCAGTCTCTAGGTTATCCTCTCTCCCGCTCTACTATATTCCGCTGTAAGTCTCCGGGTCCTCCTCTCTCCTGCTCTATTATATTCTGCTGCTAGTCTCCGGGTCCTCCTCTCTCCTGCTCTATTATATTCTTCTGTCAGTCTCCGGGTCCTCGACTCTCACGCTCTATTATATTCCGCTGTCAGGTGCTTGGTCCTCCTCTCTCCCGCTCTATGATATTCCGCTGTCAGTCTCCGGGTCCTGCTCTCTCCTGCTGTGTTATATTCCGCTGTCAGTCACCGAGTGCTCCTCACTCCCGCTCTATTATATTCCTCTTTCAGTCTCCGGGTACTCCCCTCTCCCGCTCTATTATATTGCGCAGTCATACTCTGGGTCCTCCTCTCTCCTGCTCTTTTATATTCCGCTGTCAGTCTCCGGGTACTCCAGTCTCCAGCTCTATTATATTCCGCTGTCAGTCTCCAGGTCCTCCTCTGTACCACTCTATTATATTCTGCTATCAGTTTCCGGGTCCTCCTCTCTACCACTCTATTATAATCTGCTGTCAGTTTCCGGGTCCTACTCACTGCCAATCTATTATATTCTGCTGAAAGTCTCCAGGACCTCCTCTCTCCCGCTCCATTATATTACGCTGTCAGTCTCAGGGTTCTCCTCTTTCCCGCTTTTTTATATTGCGCTGCCAGTCTCTGGGTCCTTCTCTATCCCGCTCTATTATATTCCGCTGTCTGGCCCTGTGTCCTACTCTCTCCCGATTTATTATATTCAGCTGTCAGTCTCCACGTACTCATCTCTCCCGCTCTATTATATTCCACTGTCAGTCACTGGGTCCTCCTCTTTCCCGCTGTATTATATTCCAGTGTCTGTCTAGGTATCTTCCTCTCTTCCGCTTTACTATATTCCGCTGTCAGTCTCCGGGTCTTCATCTCTCCCGCTCTATTATATTCCACTGTCAGTCTCCGGGTGCCCCTCTATCCCGCACTATTATATTCCGCTGTCATTCTCCGGGTCCTCCTCTCTCCCACTCTATTATATTCCACTGTCAGGCTCCGGGTCCTCCTCTCTCCTGAACTATTATATTCCGCTGTCTGTCCCCAGGTCCTCCTGTCTCCCGCTCTATTATATTCTGCTATCAGTTTCCGGGTCCTGCTCTCAACCACTCTATTATATTGCACTGTTAGTCTCCTGGTCCTCCTCTCTCCCGCTCTATTATATTCCACTCTCGGTCTTGGGGTCCTCCTCTCTCCCGCTCTATTATATTCTGCTGTCAGTTTCCGGGTCCTACTCCCTCCCGATCTATTTTATTCTGCTGACGTTCTCCAGGACCTCCTCTCTCCTGCTATATTATATTCCGCAGTCATTCTCTGGGTTCTCCTCTCTCTTGCTCTTTTATATTCCACTGTCAGTCTCCGGGTACTCCACTCTCCAGCTCTATTATATTCCGATGTCAGTCTCCAGGTCCTCCTCTCTCCCGCTCTGTTATATTCTGCTGTCAGTCTCGGTGTTGTCCTCCGTCCCGACCTATTATATTCCGCTGTCAGTCTCCAGGTCCTCCTCTGTACCACTCTATTATATTCTGCTATCAGTTTCCGGGTCCTCCTCTCTACCACTCTATTATATTCTGCTGTCAGTTTCCGGGTCCTACTCACTGCCGATCTATTATATTCTGCTGAAAGTCTCCAGGACCTCCTCTCTCCCGCTCTATTATATTACGCTGTCAGTCTCAGGGTTCTCCTCTTTCCCGCTTTTTTATATTGCGCTGCCAGTCTCTGGGTCCTTCTCTATCCCGCCCTATTATATTCCGCTGTCTGGCCCCGTGTCCTACTCTCTCCCGATCTATTATATTCTGCTGTCAGTCTCCAGGTCGTCCTCTCTCCCGCTCTATTATGTTATGCTGTCAGTCTCCGCGTACTCATCTCTCCCGCTCTATTATATTCCGTTGTCAGTCTCCGGGAGCCCCTTTCTCCCGTACTATTATATTCCACTGTCATTCTCCGGTACTCCTCTCTCCCGCTCTATTATATTCCGCTATCAGTCTCCGGGTCCTCATCTCTCCCGATCTATTATATTCTGCTGTCACTCTCCAGGTCGTGCTCTCTTCCACTCTATTATGTTCTGCAGTCAGTCTCCGCGTACTCATCTCTCCCGCTCTATTATATTCCGCTGTCAGTCACTGGGTCCTCCTCTTTCCCGCTGTATTATATTCCAGTGTCTGTCTCGGTATCTTCCTCTCTCCCGCTTTACTATATTCCGCTGTCAGTCTCCGGGTCTTCATCTCTCCCGCTCTATTATATTCCACTGTCAGTCTCCGGGTGCCCCTCTATCCCGCACTATTATATTCCGCTGTCATTCTCCGGGTCCTCCTCTCTCCTGAACTATTATATTCCGCTGTCAGTCACTGGGTCCTCCTCTCTCCCGCTGTATTATATTCCGGTGTCTGACTTGGTACCTTCCTCTCTCCCGCTTTACTATATTCCGCTGTCAATCTCCGGGTCCTCATCTCTCCCGCACTATTATATTCCGCTGTCATTCTCCGGGTCCTCCTCTCTCCCACTCTATTGTATTCCATTGTCAGTCTCCAGGTCCTCCTCTCTCCTGCTCTATTATATTTCGCTGTCTGTTCCCGGGTCCTCTTCTCTCCCGCTCTATTATAAGCTGCTATCAGTTTCCGGATCCTCCTCTCAACCACTCTATTTTATTGCGCCGTCAGTCTCCAGGTCCTCCTCTTTCCCACTCTTTTATATTCTGCTATCAGTTTCCGGGTCCTCCTCTCAACCACTCTATTATATTGCGCCGTCAGTCTCCTGGTCCTCCTCTCTCCCGCTCTATTATATTCCACTCTCGGTCTTGGGGTCCTCCTCTCTCCCGCTCTATTATATTCTGCTGTCAGTTTACGGGTCCTACTCCCTCCCGATCTATTATATTCCGCTGACAGTCTCCAGGACCTCCTCACTCCCGCTCTATTATATTACGCAGTCATTCTCTGGGTTCTTCTCTCTCCTGCTCTTTTAAATTCCGCTGTCAGTCTCTGGGTTCTCCTCTCTCCCGCAGTATTATAGTCTGCTGTCAGTCTACGGGTACTCCAGTCTCCAGCACTGTTATATTCCGCTGTCAGTCTCCAGGTCCTCCTCTCTCTTGCTCGTTTATATTCCGCTGTCAGTCTCTGTGTTCTCCTCTGTCCTGCACTATTATATTCCGCTGTCAGTCTCCAGGTGCTCCACTCTCCAGCTCTATTATATTCCGCTGTCAGTCTCCGGGTCTTCCTCTTTCCCACTCTATTATATACTGCTATCAGTTTCCGGATCCTCCTCTCTCCCAGTCTATTATATTCAGCTGTCAGTTTCCGGGTCCTATTAATGGCCGATCTATTAGATTCTGCTGACAGTCTCCAGGACCTGCTCTCTCCCATTGTATTATATTATGCTGTCAGTCTCAGGGTTCTCCTCTCTGCCGCTTTTTCATATTGCGCTGCCAGTCTCTTTGTCCTTCTCTATCCCGCTCTATTATATTCCGCTGTCAGGCCCCGGGTCCTACTCTCTCCCGATGTATTATATTCTGCTGTCAGTCTCCAGGTCGTCCTCTCTCCCGCTCTATTATGTTATGCTGTCAGTCTCCGCGTGCTCATCTCTCCCGCTCAATTATATTCCGTTGTCAGTCTCCGGGAGCCCCTTTCTCCCGTACTATTATATTCCGCTGTCATTCTCCGGTACTCCTCTCTCCCGCTCTATTATATTCCGCTGTCAGTCTCCGGGTCCTCATCTCTCCCGATCTATTATATTCTGCTGTCACTCTCCAGGTCGTCCTCTCTTCCGATCTATTATGTTCTGCTGTCAGTCTCCGCGTACTCATCCCTCCGGCTCTATTATATTCCGCTGTCAGTCACTGGGTCCTCCTCTCTCCCGCTGTATTATATTCCGGTGTCTGTCTCGGTACCTTCCTCTCTCCCGCTTTACTATATTCCGCTGTCAGTCTCCGGGTCCTCATCTCTCCCGCACTATTATATTCCGCTGTCATTCTCCGGGTCCTCCTCTCTCCCACTCTATTATATTCCACTGTCAGTCTCCGGGTCCTCCTCTCTCCTGCTCTATTATGTTCCGCTGTCTGTCCCCGGGTCCTCCTCTCTCCCGCTCTATTATATTCTGCTATCAGTTTCCGTGTCCTCCTCTCAACCACTCTATTATATTGCGCAGTCAGTCTCCTGGTCCTCCTCTCTCCCGCTCTATTATATTCCACTCTCGGTCTTGGGGTCCTCCTCTCTCCCGCTCTATTATATTCTGCTGTCAGTCTCCGAGTCCTCCTCCCTTCCGCTCTATTATATTACGCTGTCTTCTCCGGGTCCTCCTCTCTCCCGCTTTTTTATATTGCGCTGCCAGTCTCAGGACCTCCTCTCTCCGGCTCTATTATATTACGTTGTCAGTCTCCGGGAGCCCCTTTCTCCCGTACTATTATATTCCGCTGTCATTCTCCGGTACTCCTCTCTCCCGCTCTATTATATTCCGCTGTCAGTCTCCGGGTCCTCATCTCTCCCGATCTATTATATTCTGCTGTCACTCTCCAGGTCGTCCTCTCTTCCGATCTATTATGTTCTGCTGTCAGTCTCCGCGTACTCATCCCTCCGGCTCTATTATATTCCGCTGTCAGTCACTGGGTCCTCCTCTCTCCCGCTGTATTATATTCCGGTGTCTGTCTCGGTACCTTCCTCTCTCCCGCTTTACTATATTCCGCTGTCAGTCTCCGGGTCCTCATCTCTCCCGCACTATTATATTCCGCTGGCATTCTCCGGGTCCTCCTCTCTCCCACTCTATTGTATTCCACTGTCAGTCTCCGGGTCCTCCTCTCTCCTGCTCTATTATATTCCGCTGTCTGTTCCCGGGTCCTCTTCTCTCCCGCTCTATTATATGCTGCTATCAGTTTCCGGGTCCTCCTCTCAACCACTCTATTATATTGCGCCGTCAGTCTCCTGGTCCTCCTCTCTCCCGCTCTATTATATTCCACTCTCGGTCTTGGGGTCCTCCTCTCTCCCGCTCTATTGTATTCTGCTGTCAGATTCCGGGTCCTACTCCCTCCCGATCTATTATATTCTGCTGACAGTCTCCAGGACCTCCTCTCTCCTGCTCTATTATATTACGCAGTCATTGTCTGGGTTCTTCTCTCTCCTGCTCTTTTATATTCCGCTGTCAGTCGTTGGGTTCTCCTGTCTCCCGCAGTATTATATTCCGCTGTCAGTCTACGGGTACTCCACTCTCCAGCTCTGTTATATTCAGCTGTCAGTCTCCAGGTCCTCCTCTCTCCTGCTCTTTTATATTCTGCTGTCAGTCTCTGTGTTCTCCTCTGTCCCGCAATATTATATTCCTCTGTCAGTCTCTGGGTACTCCACTCTCCAGCTCTATTACATTCCGCTTTCAGTCTCCGGGTCCTCCTCTCTCCCGCTCTATTATATTCTGCTATCAGTTTCCGGGTCCTCCTCTCAACCACTCTATTATATTGTGCTGTCAGATTTTGGGTCCTACTCCCTCCCGAACTATTATATTCTGCTCACTGTCTCCAGGACCTCCTCTCTCCCGCTCTATTATATTACGCAGTCCTTCTCTGTGTTCTCCTCTCTCTTGCTCTTTTATATTCCGCTGTCAGTCTCCGGGTCCTCCACTCTCCAGCTCTATTATATTCCGCCGTCAGTCTGCAGAATCTCCTCTCTCCCGCTCTATTATATTCAGCTGTCAGTCTCCGGGTTGTCCTCCCTCCTCCCCTATTATATTCCGCTGTCATTCTCCGGCTCCTCCTCTCTCCTGCTCTAGTATATTCTGCTATCAGTTTCCGGGTCCGCCTCTCTCCCACACTATTATATTCTGCTGTCAGTTTCCCGGTCCTATTCACTGCCTATCTATTATATTCTGCTGACAGTCTCCAGAACTTCTTCTCTCCCACTCTAGTATTTTACGCTCTCAGTCTCAGGGTTCTCCTCTCTCCCGGTCTATTATATCCGCTTTCAATTTCCGGGTCCTCATATCTCCTGCTCTGTTATATGTCACTCTCAGACTCCGGGTCCTCCTCTATCCCGCTCTATTATATTCCGCCATCAGTCTCTCTGTTCTCTCTCCCACACTTTTATGTTCCACTGTCAATCTGCAGGTGCTACTCTCTCCCGGTCTATTATATTCCCCTGTCAGTCTCCAGGTTTCCTCTCTCCCCCTCTATTATATTCCGCTGTCAGTCTTTTTGTACTCCTCTCTCCCGCTCTATTATATGCCGCTCTCAGTGTCCGTGTCCTCCTCTCTTCTGCTCTATTATATTCCACTGTCTGTCTCCGGGTCCTCCATTCTGCTGCTCTATTATATTCCGCTGTCAGCCTCCGGTTCCTCCTCTCTACCGCTCTATTATATTCCGCTGTCAGTGTGCGGGTCCTCCTCCCTCCCGGTCTATTATATGCTGCTGACAGTCTCCAGTACCTCCTCTCTCCCGCACTTTTATTTTCCGCTCACAATCGCCAGGTCATCCTCTCTCCCACTCTATTATATTCATCTGTCATTCTCCGGGTCCTCCTCTCTCCCGCTCTACTATATTCCGCTGTCAGTCTCCGTTTGTTCCTCTCTCCCTCTCTAATATATTCCACTGCTTTCTCCTGGTCCTCCGCTCTCCCGCTCTATTATATTCAGCTGTCAGTCTCCAGGTCATTCTCTCTGTCGCTCTGTTATATTCCGTTGTCAGTCTCCGGGTCCTCCTCTCTCCCACTCTAAAATATTCTTCCGTCAGTCTCCGGGTCCTCAACTCTCCCGCTCTATTATATTCCACTGTCAGTCTCCATGTCTTCCTCTCCTCCGCTCTACTATATTCCGCGGTCAGTCTCCGGGTTCCCCTCTCTCCCTCTCTACTATATTCCGCTGTCAGTCTCTGGGTCCTCCTCTCTCCCGCTCTATTATATTCCGCTGTCAGGTGCTGGGTCCTCCTCTCTCCCGCTCTATGATATTCCACTGTCAGTCTCCGGGTCCTCCTCTCTCCTGCTGTGTTATATTCCACTGTCACTCTCCGAGTGCTCCTCACTCGCGCTCTATTATATGCTGCTGACAGTCTCCAGTACCTCCTCTCTCCCACACTTTTATTTTCCACTCACCATCGCCAAGTCATCCTATCTCCCGCTCTATTATATTCATCTGTCAGTCTCCGGGTCCTCAACTCTCCCGCTCTATTATGGTCTGCGGTCAGTCTCCGGGTCCTCCTCCCTTCCGCTCTATTATATTCCGCTGTCAGTCTCTGGGTCCTCCTCTCTTCCACTCTATGATATTCCGCTGTCAGTCTCCGTTTGCTCCTCTCTCCCTCTCTAATATATTCCACTGCTTTCTCCGGGTCCTCCGCTCTCCCGCTCTATTATATTCAGCTGTCAGTCTCCAGGTCATCCTTTCTCCCGCTCTGTTATATTCCTCTGTCAGACTCCGGGTCCTCTTCTCTACCGGTCTGTTATATCCCGTTGTCAGTCTCTGGGTCCCCCTCTCTCCCACTCTATTATATTCTTCCAAGAGTCTCCGGGTCCTCAACTCTCCCGCTCTATTATATTCCGCTATCAGTCTCGGTGTCTTCCTCTCCTCCGCTCTACTATATTCCGCTGTCAGTCTCTGGGTCCTCCTCTCTCCCGCTATATGATATTCCGCTGTCAGTCTCTGCGTCCTCGTCTCTCCCACTCTATTATATTCCGTTGTCAGTCTCCAGGTATCCTCTGTCCCCATCTATTATATGCCGCTATCAGTCTTTGGATACTTCTCTCTCCCGCTCTATTATATGCCGTTCTCAGTGTCTGTGTCTTCCTCTCTCCCGCCCTATTATATTCTGCTGTCTCTCCCCGCGTCCTCCACTCTCCCTATCTATTACATTCGGCTATCAGTCTCCTGGTCATCCTTTCTCCCGCTCTGTTATATCCCGCTGTCTCCAGGTCCTCTTCTCTACTGGTCTATTATATTCTGTTGTCAGTCTCCGGGTCCCCCTCTCTCCGGCTCTATTATATTCTTCTGTCAGTCTCCGGGTCCTCAACTCTTCTGCTCTATAATAGTCCGCGGTCAGTCTCCGGGTTATCCTCTCTCCCGCTCTACTATATTCCGCTGTCAGTCTCCGGGTCCTCCTCTCTCCCGCTCTATTATATTCTGCTGCTAGTCTCCGGGTACTCCCCTCCCTCCTGCTCTATTATATTCTTCTGTCAGTCTCCGGGTCCTCGACTCTCCCGCTCTATTATATTCCGCTGTCAGGTGCTTGGTCCTCCTCTCTCCCGCTCTATGATATTGCGCAGTCATACTCTGGGTCCTCCTCTCTCCTGCTGTGTTATATTCCGCTGTCAGTCACCGTGTGCTCTTCACTCCCACCCTGTTATATTCCTCTTTCAGTCTCCGGGTACTCCCCTCTCCCGCTCTATTATATTGCGCAGTCATACTCTGGGTCCTCCTCTCTCCTGCTCTTTTATATTCCACTGTCAGTCTCCGGGTACTCCACTCTCCAGCTCTATTATATTCCGATGTCAGTCTCCAGGTCCTCCTCTCTCCCTCTCTATTATATTCTGCTGTCAGTCTCGGGGTTGTCCTCCCTTCCGACCTATTATATTCCGCTGTCAGTCCTCAAGTCCTCCTCTCTACCACTCTATTATATTCTGCTATCAGTTTCCGGATCCTCCTCTCTCCCACTCTATTATATTCTGCTGTCAGTTTCTTGGTCCTACTCACTGCCGATCTATTATATTCTGCTGACAGTCTCCAGGACCTCCTCTCTCCCGCTCTATTATATTACGCTGTCAGTCTCAGTGTTCTCCTCTCTCCCGCTTTTTTATATTGCGCTGCCAGTCTCTGGGTCCTTCCCTATCCCGCTCTATTATATTCCGCTGTCTGGCCCTGGGTCCTACTCTCTCCCGATCTATTATATTCTGCTGTCAGTCTCCAGGTCGTCCTCTCTTCCGCTCTATTATTTTCTGCTCTCAGTCTCCGCGTACTCATCTCTCCCGCTCTATTATATTCCGCTGTCAGTCTCTGGGTCCTCATCTCTCCCGCTCGATTATGTTCCACTGTCAGTCTCCGGGTGCCCCTCTCTCCCGCACTATTATATTCCGCTGTCATTCTCCGGGTCCTCCTCTCTCCCACTCTATTATATTCCACTGTCAGTCTCCGGGTCCTCCTCTCTCCTGCTCTATTATGTTCCGCTGTCTGTCCCCGGGTCCTCCTCTCTCCCGCTCTATTATATTGTGCTATCAGTTTCCGTGTCCTCCTCTCAACCACTCTATTATATTGCGCAGTCAGTCTCCTGGTCCTCCTCTCTCCCGCTCTATTATATTCCACTCTCGGTCTTGGGGTCCTCCTCTCTCCCGCTCTATTATATTCTGCTGTCAGTCTCCGAGTCCTCCTCCCTTCCGCTCTATTATATTACACTGTCTTCTCCGGGTCCTCCTCTCTCCCGCTTTTTTATAATGCGCTGCCAGTCTCAGGACCTCCTCTCTCCGGCTCTATTATATTACGTTGTCAGTCTCCGGGAGCCCCTTTCTCCCGTACTATTATATTCCGCTGTCATTCTCCGGTACTCCTCTCTTCCGCTCTATTATATTCCGCTGTCAGTCTCCGGGTCCTCATCTCTCCCGATATTCTGCTGTCACTCTCCAGGTCGTCCTCTCTTCCGCTCTATTATGTTCTGCTGCCAGTCTCCGCGTACTCATTTCTCCCGCTCTATTATATTCCGCTGTCAGTCACTGGGTCCTCCTCTCTCCCGCTGTATTATATTCCGGTGTCTGTCTCGGTATCTTCCTCTCTCCCGCTTTAGTATATTCCGCTGTCAGTCTCCGGGTCCTCATCTCTCCCGCACTATTATATTCCGCTGTCATTCTCCGGGTCCTCCTCTCTCCCTCTCTAATATATTCCACTGTCAGGCTCCGGGTCTTCCTCTCTCCTGCTCTATTATATTCCGCTGTCTGTCCCCGGGTCCTCCTGTCTCCCGCTCTATTATATTCTGCTATCAGTTTCCGGGTCCTCCTCTCAACCACTCTATTATATTGCGCTGTTAGTCTCCTGGTCCTCCTCTCTCCCACTCTATTATATTCCACTCCCGGTCTTGGGGTCCTCCTCTCTCCCGCTCTATTATATTCTGCTGTCAGTTTCCGGGTCCTAATCCCTCCCGATCTATTATATTCTGCTGACAGTCTCCAGGACCTCCTCTCTCCCGATCTATTATATTACGCAGTCCTTCTCTGGGTTCTCCTCTCTCTTGCTCTTTTATATTCCTCTGTCAGTCTCTGGGTCCTGTTCTCTCCCGCACTATTATATTCCGCTGTCAGTCTCCGGGTCCTCCACTCTCCAGCTCTATTATATTCCGCCGTCAGTCTGCAGAATCTCCTCTCTCCCGCTCTATTATATTCAGCTGTCAGTCTCCGGGTTGTCCTCCCTACCCCCTATTATATTCCGCTGTCATTCTCCGGCTCCTCCTCTCTCCTGCTCTATTATATTCTGCTATCAGTTTCCGGGTCCGCCTCTCTCCCGCTCTACTATATTCCGCTGTCAGTCTCCGTTTCCTCCTCTCTCCCTCTCTAATATATTCCACTGCTTTCTCCGGGTCTTCCGCTCTCCCGCTCTATTATATTCAGCTGTCAGTCTCCAGGTCATTCTCTCTGCCGCTCTGTTATATTCCGTTGTCAGTCTCCGGGTCCTCCTCTCTCCCTCTCTATTATATTCTTCCGTCAGTCTCCGGGTCCTCAACTCTCCCGCTCTATTATATTCCGCTGTCAGTCTCCATGTCTTCCTTTCCTCCGCTCTACTATATTCCGCTGTCAGTCTCTGGGTCCTCCTCTCTCCCGCTATATGATATTCCGCTGTCAGTCTCTGGGTCCTCGTCTCTCCCGCTCTATTATATTCTGTTGTCAGTCTCCAGGTTTCCTCTCTCCCCATCTATTATGTGCCGCTATCAGTCTTTGTGTACTCCTCTCTCCCGCTCTATTATATGCCGTTCTCAGTGTCTGTGTCGTCCTCTCTCCCGCCCTATTATATTCTGCTGTCTCTCCCCGGGTCCTCCGCTCTCCCTATCTATTATATTCGGCTGTCAGTCTCCTGGTCATCCTCTCTCCCGCTCTGTTATATCCCGCTGTCAGTCTCCGAGTCCTCTTCTCTACTGGTCTATCATATTCTGTTGTCAGTCTCCGGGTCCCCCTCTCTCCCGCTCTATTATATTCTTCTGTCATTCTCCAGGTCGTCAATTCTTCCGCTCTATAATAGTCCGCGGTCAGTCTCCGGGTTCCCCGCTCTCCCTCTCTACTATATTCCGCTGTCAGTCTCTGGGTCCTCCTCTCACCCGCTCTATTATATTCTTCTGTCGGTCTCCGGGTCCTCGACTCTCCCGCTCTATGGTATTCCACTGTCAGTCTCCGGGTCCTCCTCTCTCCTGCTGTGTTATATTCCGCTGTCAGTCTCTGAGTGCTCCTCAATCCCGCTCTATTATATGCTGCTGACAGTCTCCAGTACCTCCTCTCTCCCACACTTTTATTTTCCACTCACCATCGCCAAGTCATCCTATCTCCCGCTCTATTATATTCATCTGTCAGTCTCCGGGTCCTCAACTCTCCCGCTCTATTATAGTCTGCTGTCAGTCTCCGGGTCCTCCTCCCTTCCGCTCTATTATATGCCGCTGTCAGTCTCCGTTTGCTCCTCTCTCCCTCTCTAATATATTCCACTGCTTTCTCCGGGTCCTCCGCTCTCCCGCTCTATTATATTCAGCTGTCAGTCTCCAGTTCATCCTCTCTCCCGCTCTGTTATATTCCTCTGTCAGACTCCGGGTCCTCTTCTCTACCGGTCTGTTATATCCGTTGTCAGTCTCTGGGTCCCCCTCTCTCCCACTCTATTATATTCTTCCGTCAGTCTCCGGGTCCTCAACTCTCCCGCTCTATTATATTCCGCTATCAGTCTCGGTGTCTTCCTCTCCTCCGCTCTACTATAATCCGCTGTCAGTCTCTGGGTCCTCCTCTATCCCGCTATATGATATTCCGCTGTCAGTCTCGGGGTCCTCGTCTCTCCCGCTCTATTAGATTCCGTTGTCAGTCTCCAGGTATCCTCTGTCCCCATCTATTATATGCCGCTATCAGTCTTTGGGTACTCCTCTCTCCCGCTCTATTATATGCCGTTCTCAGTGTCTTTGTCCTCCTCTCTCCCGCCCTATTATATTCTGCTGTCTCTCCCCGCGTCCTCCACTCTCCCTATCTATTACATTCGAATGTGAGTCTCCTGGTCATCCTCTCTCCCGCTCTGTTATATCGCGCTGTCAGTCTCCGGGTCCTCTTCTCTACTGGTCTATTATATTCTGTTGTCAGTCTCCGGGTCCCCCTCTCTCCCGCTCTATTATATTCTTCTGTCAGTCTCCGGGTCCTCAACTCTTCCGCTCTATAATAGTCCGCGGTCAGTCTCTAGGTTATCCTCTCTCCCGCTCTACTATATTCCGCTGTAAGTCTCCGGGTCCTCCTCTCTCCTGCTCTATTATATTCTGCTGCTAGTCTCCGGGTCCTCCTCTCTCCTGCTCTATTATATTCTTCTGTCAGTCTCCGGGTCCTCGACTCTCACGCTCTATTATATTCCGCTGTCAGGTGCTTGGTCCTCCTCTCTCCCGCTCTATGATATTCCGCTGTCAGTCTCCGGGTCCTGCTCTCTCCTGCTGTGTTATATTCCGCTGTCAGTCACCGAGTGCTCCTCACTCCCGCTCTATTATATTCCTCTTTCAGTCTCCGGGTACTCCCCTCTCCCGCTCTATTATATTGCGCAGTCATACTCTGGGTCCTCCTCTCTCCTGCTCTTTTATATTCCGCTGTCAGTCTCCGGGTACTCCAGTCTCCAGCTCTATTATATTCCGCTGTCAGTCTCCAGGTCCTCCTCTGTACCACTCTATTATATTCTGCTATCAGTTTCCGGGTCCTCCTCTCTACCACTCTATTATAATCTGCTGTCAGTTTCCGGGTCCTACTCACTGCCAATCTATTATATTCTGCTGAAAGTCTCCAGGACCTCCTCTCTCCCGCTCCATTATATTACGCTGTCAGTCTCAGGGTTCTCCTCTTTCCCGCTTTTTTATATTGCGCTGCCAGTCTCTGGGTCCTTCTCTATCCCGCTCTATTATATTCCGCTGTCTGGCCCTGTGTCCTACTCTCTCCCGATTTATTATATTCAGCTGTCAGTCTCCACGTACTCATCTCTCCCGCTCTATTATATTCCACTGTCAGTCACTGGGTCCTCCTCTTTCCCGCTGTATTATATTCCAGTGTCTGTCTCGGTATCTTCCTCTCTCCCGCTTTACTATATTCCGCTGTCAGTCTCCGGGTCTTCATCTCTCCCGCTCTATTATATTCCACTGTCAGTCTCCGGGTGCCCCTCTATCCCGCACTATTATATTCCGCTGTCATTCTCCGGGTCCTCCTCTCTCCCACTCTATTATATTCCACTGTCAGGCTCCGGGTCCTCCTCTCTCCTGAACTATTATATTCCGCTGTCTGTCCCCAGGTCCTCCTGTCTCCCGCTCTATTATATTCTGCTATCAGTTTCCGGGTCCTGCTCTCAACCACTCTATTATATTGCACTGTTAGTCTCCTGGTCCTCCTCTCTCCCGCTCTATTATATTCCACTCTCGGTCTTGGGGTCCTCCTCTCTCCCGCTCTATTATATTCTGCTGTCAGTTTCCGGGTCCTACTCCCTCCCGATCTATTTTATTCTGCTGACGTTCTCCAGGACCTCCTCTCTCCTGCTATATTATATTCCGCAGTCATTCTCTGGGTTCTCCTCTCTCTTGCTCTTTTATATTCCACTGTCAGTCTCCGGGTACTCCACTCTCCAGCTCTATTATATTCCGATGTCAGTCTCCAGGTCCTCCTCTCTCCCGCTCTGTTATATTCTGCTGTCAGTCTCGGTGTTGTCCTCCGTCCCGACCTATTATATTCCGCTGTCAGTCTCCAGGTCCTCCTCTGTACCACTCTATTATATTCTGCTATCAGTTTCCGGGTCCTCCTCTCTACCACTCTATTATATTCTGCTGTCAGTTTCCGGGTCCTACTCACTGCCGATCTATTATATTCTGCTGAAAGTCTCCAGGACCTCCTCTCTCCCGCTCTATTATATTACGCTGTCAGTCTCAGGGTTCTCCTCTTTCCCGCTTTTTTATATTGCGCTGCCAGTCTCTGGGTCCTTCTCTATCCCGCCCTATTATATTCCGCTGTCTGGCCCCGTGTCCTACTCTCTCCCGATCTATTATATTCTGCTGTCAGTCTCCAGGTCGTCCTCTCTCCCGCTCTATTATGTTATGCTGTCAGTCTCCGCGTACTCATCTCTCCCGCTCTATTATATTCCGTTGTCAGTCTCCGGGAGCCCCTTTCTCCCGTACTATTATATTCCACTGTCATTCTCCGGTACTCCTCTCTCCCGCTCTATTATATTCCGCTATCAGTCTCCGGGTCCTCATCTCTCCCGATCTATTATATTCTGCTGTCACTCTCCAGGTCGTGCTCTCTTCCACTCTATTATGTTCTGCTGTCAGTCTCCGCGTTCTCATCTCTCCCGCTCTATTATATTCCGCTGTCAGTCACTGGGTCCTCCTCTTTCCCGCTGTATTATATTCCAGTGTCTGTCTCGGTATCTTCCTCTCTCCCGCTTTACTATATTCCGCTGTCAGTCTCCGGGTCTTCATCTCTCCCGCTCTATTATATTCCACTGTCAGTCTCCGGGTGCCCCTCTATCCCGCACTATTATATTCCGCTGTCATTCTCCGGGTCCTCCTCTCTCCTGAACTATTATATTCCGCTGTCAGTCACTGGGTCCTCCTCTCTCCCGCTGTATTATATTCCGGTGTCTGACTTGGTACCTTCCTCTCTCCCGCTTTACTATATTCCGCTGTCAGTCTCCGGGTCCTCATCTCTCCCGCACTATTATATTCCGCTGTCATTCTCCGGGTCCTCCTCTCTCCCACTCTATTGTATTCCACTGTCAGTCTCCAGGTCCTCCTCTCTCCTGCTCTATTATATTTCGCTGTCTGTTCCCGGGTCCTCTTCTCTCCCGCTCTATTATAAGCTGCTATCAGTTTCCGGATCCTCCTCTCAACCACTCTATTTTATTGCGCCGTCAGTCTCCAGGTCCTCCTCTTTCCCACTCTTTTATATTCTGCTATCAGTTTCCGGGTCCTCCTCTCAACCACTCTATTATATTGCGCCGTCAGTCTCCTGGTCCTCCTCTCTCCCGCTCTATTATATTCCACTCTCGGTCTTGGGGTCCTCCTCTCTCCCGCTCTATTATATTCTGCTGTCAGTTTACGGGTCCTACTCCCTCCCGATCTATTATATTCTGCTGACAGTCTCCAGGACCTCCTCACTCCCGCTCTATTATATTACGCAGTCATTCTCTGGGTTCTTCTCTCTCCTGCTCTTTTAAATTCCGCTGTCAGTCTCTGGGTTCTCCTCTCTCCCGCAGTATTATAGTCTGCTGTCAGTCTACGGGTACTCCAGTCTCCAGCACTGTTATATTCCGCTGTCAGTCTCCAGGTCCTCCTCTCTCTTGCTCTTTTATATTCCGCTGTCAGTCTCTGTGTTCTCCTCTGTCCTGCACTATTATATTCCGCTGTCAGTCTCCAGGTGCTCCACTCTCCAGCTCTATTATATTCCGCTGTCAGTCTCCGGGTCTTCCTCTTTCCCACTCTATTATATACTGCTATCAGTTTCCGGATCCTCCTCTCTCCCAGTCTATTATATTCAGCTGTCAGTTTCCGGGTCCTATTAATGGCCGATCTATTAGATTCTGCTGACAGTCTCCAGGACCTGCTCTCTCCCATTGTATTATATTATGCTGTCAGTCTCAGGGTTCTCCTCTCTGCCGCTTTTTCATATTGCGCTGCCAGTCTCTTTGTCCTTCTCTATCCCGCTCTATTATATTCCGCTGTCAGGCCCCGGGTCCTACTCTCTCCCGATGTATTATATTCTGCTGTCAGTCTCCAGGTCGTCCTCTCTCCCGCTCTATTATGTTATGCTGTCAGTCTCCGCGTGCTCATCTCTCCCGCTCAATTATATTCCGTTGTCAGTCTCCGGGAGCCCCTTTCTCCCGTACTATTATATTCCGCTGTCATTCTCCGGTACTCCTCTCTCCCGCTCTATTATATTCCGCTGTCAGTCTCCGGGTCCTCATCTCTCCCGATCTATTATATTCTGCTGTCACTCTCCAGGTCGTCCTCTCTTCCGATCTATTATGTTCTGCTGTCAGTCTCCGCGTACTCATCCCTCCGGCTCTATTATATTCCGCTGTCAGTCACTGGGTCCTCCTCTCTCCCGCTGTATTATATTCCGGTGTCTGTCTCGGTACCTTCCTCTCTCCCGCTTTACTATATTCCGCTGTCAGTCTCCGGGTCCTCATCTCTCCCGCACTATTATATTCCGCTGTCATTCTCCGGGTCCTCCTCTCTCCCACTCTATTATATTCCACTGTCAGTCTCCGGGTCCTCCTCTCTCCTGCTCTATTATGTTCCGCTGTCTGTCCCCGGGTCCTCCTCTCTCCCGCTCTATTATATTCTGCTATCAGTTTCCGTGTCCTCCTCTCAACCACTCTATTATATTGCGCAGTCAGTCTCCTGGTCCTCCTCTCTCCCGCTCTATTATATTCCACTCTCGGTCTTGGGGTCCTCCTCTCTCCCGCTCTATTATATTCTGCTGTCAGTCTCCGAGTCCTCCTCCCTTCCGCTCTATTATATTACGCTGTCTTCTCCGGGTCCTCCTCTCTCCCGCTTTTTTATATTGCGCTGCCAGTCTCAGGACCTCCTCTCTCCGGCTCTATTATATTACGTTGTCAGTCTCCGGGAGCCCCTTTCTCCCGTACTATTATATTCCGCTGTCATTCTCCGGTACTCCTCTCTCCCGCTCTATTATATTCCGCTGTCAGTCTCCGGGTCCTCATCTCTCCCGATCTATTATATTCTGCTGTCACTCTCCAGGTCGTCCTCTCTTCCGATCTATTATGTTCTGCTGTCAGTCTCCGCGTACTCATCCCTCCGGCTCTATTATATTCCGCTGTCAGTCACTGGGTCCTCCTCTCTCCCGCTGTATTATATTCCGGTGTCTGTCTCGGTACCTTCCTCTCTCCCGCTTTACTATATTCCGCTGTCAGTCTCCGGGTCCTCATCTCTCCCGCACTATTATATTCCGCTGGCATTCTCCGGGTCCTCCTCTCTCCCACTCTATTGTATTCCACTGTCAGTCTCCGGGTCCTCCTCTCTCCTGCTCTATTATATTCCGCTGTCTGTTCCCGGGTCCTCTTCTCTCCCGCTCTATTATATGCTGCTATCAGTTTCCGGGTCCTCCTCTCAACCACTCTATTATATTGCGCCGTCAGTCTCCTGGTCCTCCTCTCTCCCGCTCTATTATATTCCACTCTCGGTCTTGGGGTCCTCCTCTCTCCCGCTCTATTGTATTCTGCTGTCAGATTCCGGGTCCTACTCCCTCCCGATCTATTATATTCTGCTGACAGTCTCCAGGACCTCCTCTCTCCTGCTCTATTATATTACGCAGTCATTGTCTGGGTTCTTCTCTCTCCTGCTCTTTTATATTCCGCTGTCAGTCGTTGGGTTCTCCTGTCTCCCGCAGTATTATATTCCGCTGTCAGTCTACGGGTACTCCACTCTCCAGCTCTGTTATATTCAGCTGTCAGTCTCCAGGTCCTCCTCTCTCCTGCTCTTTTATATTCTGCTGTCAGTCTCTGTGTTCTCCTCTGTCCCGCAATATTATATTCCTCTGTCAGTCTCTGGGTACTCCACTCTCCAGCTCTATTACATTCTGCTTTCAGTCTCCGGGTCCTCCTCTCTCCCGCTCTATTATATTCTGCTATCAGTTTCTGGGTCCTCCTCTCAACCACTCTATTATATTGTGCTGTCAGATTTTGGGTCCTACTCCCTCCCGAACTATTATATTCTGCTCACTGTCTCCAGGACCTCCTCTCTCCCGCTCTATTATATTACGCAGTCCTTCTCTGTGTTCTCCTCTCTCTTGCTCTTTTATATTCCGCTGTCAGTCTCCGGGTCCTCCACTCTCCAGCTCTATTATATTCCGCCATCAGTCTGCAGAATCTCCTCTCTCCCGCTCTATTATATTCAGCTGTCAGTCTCCGGGTTGTCCTCCCTCCTCCCCTATTATATTCCGCTGTCATTCTCCGGCTCCTCCTCTCTCCTGCTCTAGTATATTCTGCTATCAGTTTCCGGGTCCGCCTCTCTCCCACACTATTATATTCTGCTGTCAGTTTCCCGGTCCTATTCACTGCCTATCTATTATATTCTGCTGACAGTCTCCAGAACTTCTTCTCTCCCACTCTAGTATTTTACGCTCTCAGTCTCAGGGTTCTCCTCTCTCCCGGTCTATTATATCAGCTTTCAATTTCCGGGTCCTCATATCTCCTGCTCTGTTATATGTCACTCTCAGACTCCGGGTCCTCCTCTATCCCGCTCTATTATATTCCGCCATCAGTCTCTCTGTTCTCTCTCCCACACTTTTATGTTCCACTGTCAATCTGCAGGTGCTACTCTCTCCCGGTCTATTATATTCCCCTGTCAGTCTCCAGGTTTCCTCTCTCCCCCTCTATTATATTCCGCTGTCAGTCTTTTTGTACTCCTCTCTCCCGCTCTATTATATGCCGCTCTCAGTGTCCGTGTCCTCCTCTCTTCTGCTCTATTATATTCCACTGTCTGTCTCCGGGTCCTCCATTCTGCTGCTCTATTATATTCCGCTGTCAGCCTCCGGTTCCTCCTCTCTACCGCTCTATTATATTCCGCTGTCAGTGTGCGGGTCCTCCTCCCTCCCGGTCTATTATATGCTGCTGACAGTCTCCAGTACCTCCTCTCTCCCGCACTTTTATTTTCCGCTCACAATCGCCAGGTCATCCTCTCTCCCACTCTATTATATTCATCTGTCATTCTCCGGGTCCTCCTCTCTCCCGCTCTACTATATTCCGCTGTCAGTCTCCGTTTGTTCCTCTCTCCCTCTCTAATATATTCCACTGCTTTCTCCTGGTCCTCCGCTCTCCCGCTCTATTATATTCAGCTGTCAGTCTCCAGGTCATTCTCTCTGTCGCTCTGTTATATTCCGTTGTCAGTCTCCGGGTCCTCCTCTCTCCCACTCTAAAATATTCTTCCGTCAGTCTCCGGGTCCTCAACTCTCCCGCTCTATTATATTCCACTGTCAGTCTCCATGTCTTCCTCTCCTCCGCTCTACTATATTCCGCGGTCAGTCTCCGGGTTCCCCTCTCTCCCTCTCTACTATATTCCGCTGTCAGTCTCTGGGTCCTCCTCTCTCCCGCTCTATTATATTCCGCTGTCAGGTGCTGGGTCCTCCTCTCTCCCGCTCTATGATATTCCACTGTCAGTCTCCGGGTCCTCCTCTCTCCTGCTGTGTTATATTCCACTGTCACTCTCCGAGTGCTCCTCACTCGCGCTCTATTATATGCTGCTGACAGTCTCCAGTACCTCCTCTCTCCCACACTTTTATTTTCCACTCACCATCGCCAAGTCATCCTATCTCCCGCTCTATTATATTCATCTGTCAGTCTCCGGGTCCTCAACTCTCCCGCTCTATTATGGTCTGCGGTCAGTCTCCGGGTCCTCCTCCCTTCCGCTCTATTATATTCCGCTGTCAGTCTCTGGGTCCTCCTCTCTTCCACTCTATGATATTCCGCTGTCAGTCTCCGTTTGCTCCTCTCTCCCTCTCTAATATATTCCACTGCTTTCTCCGGGTCCTCCGCTCTCCCGCTCTATTATATTCAGCTGTCAGTCTCCAGGTCATCCTTTCTCCCGCTCTGTTATATTCCTCTGTCAGACTCCGGGTCCTCTTCTCTACCGGTCTGTTATATCCCGTTGTCAGTCTCTGGGTCCCCCTCTCTCCCACTCTATTATATTCTTCCAAGAGTCTCCGGGTCCTCAACTCTCCCGCTCTATTATATTCCGCTATCAGTCTCGGTGTCTTCCTCTCCTCCGCTCTACTATATTCCGCTGTCAGTCTCTGGGTCCTCCTCTCTCCCGCTATATGATATTCCGCTGTCAGTCTCTGCGTCCTCGTCTCTCCCACTCTATTATATTCCGTTGTCAGTCTCCAGGTATCCTCTGTCCCCATCTATTATATGCCGCTATCAGTCTTTGGATACTTCTCTCTCCCGCTCTATTATATGCCGTTCTCAGTGTCTGTGTCTTCCTCTCTCCCGCCCTATTATATTCTGCTGTCTCTCCCCGCGTCCTCCACTCTCCCTATCTATTACATTCGGCTATCAGTCTCCTGGTCATCCTTTCTCCCGCTCTGTTATATCCCGCTGTCTCCAGGTCCTCTTCTCTACTGGTCTATTATATTCTGTTGTCAGTCTCCGGGTCCCCCTCTCTCCGGCTCTATTATATTCTTCTGTCAGTCTCCGGGTCCTCAACTCTTCTGCTCTATAATAGTCCGCGGTCAGTCTCCGGGTTATCCTCTCTCCCGCTCTACTATATTCCGCTGTCAGTCTCCGGGTCCTCCTCTCTCCCGCTCTATTATATTCTGCTGCTAGTCTCCGGGTACTCCCCTCCCTCCTGCTCTATTATATTCTTCTGTCAGTCTCCGGGTCCTCGACTCTCCCGCTCTATTATATTCCGCTGTCAGGTGCTTGGTCCTCCTCTCTCCCGCTCTATGATATTGCGCAGTCATACTCTGGGTCCTCCTCTCTCCTGCTGTGTTATATTCCGCTGTCAGTCACCGAGTGCTCTTCACTCCCACCCTGTTATATTCCTCTTTCAGTCTCCGGGTACTCCCCTCTCCCGCTCTATTATATTGCGCAGTCATACTCTGGGTCCTCCTCTCTCCTGCTCTTTTATATTCCACTGTCAGTCTCCGGGTACTCCACTCTCCAGCTCTATTATATTCCGATGTCAGTCTCCAGGTCCTCCTCTCTCCCTCTCTATTATATTCTGCTGTCAGTCTCGGGGTTGTCCTCCCTTCCGACCTATTATATTCCGCTGTCAGTCCTCAAGTCCTCCTCTCTACCACTCTATTATATTCTGCTATCAGTTTCCGGATCCTCCTCTCTCCCACTCTATTATATTCTGCTGTCAGTTTCTTGGTCCTACTCACTGCCGATCTATTATATTCTGCTGACAGTCTCCAGGACCTCCTCTCTCCCGCTCTATTATATTACGCTGTCAGTCTCAGTGTTCTCCTCTCTCCCGCTTTTTTATATTGCGCTGCCAGTCTCTGGGTCCTTCCCTATCCCGCTCTATTATATTCCGCTGTCTGGCCCTGGGTCCTACTCTCTCCCGATCTATTATATTCTGCTGTCAGTCTCCAGGTCGTCCTCTCTTCCGCTCTATTATTTTCTGCTCTCAGTCTCCGCGTACTCATCTCTCCCGCTCTATTATATTCCGCTGTCAGTCTCTGGGTCCTCATCTCTCCCGCTCGATTATGTTCCACTGTCAGTCTCCGGGTGCCCCTCTCTCCCGCACTATTATATTCCGCTGTCATTCTCCGGGTCCTCCTCTCTCCCACTCTATTATATTCCACTGTCAGTCTCCGGGTCCTCCTCTCTCCTGCTCTATTATGTTCCGCTGTCTGTCCCCGGGTCCTCCTCTCTCCCGCTCTATTATATTCTGCTATCAGTTTCCGTGTCCTCCTCTCAACCACTCTACTATATTGCGCAGTCAGTCTCCTGGTCCTCCTCTCTCCCGCTCTATTATATTCCACTCTCGGTCTTGGGGTCCTCCTCTCTCCCGCTCTATTATATTCTGCTGTCAGTCTCCGAGTCCTCCTCCCTTCCGCTCTATTATATTACACTGTCTTCTCCGGGTCCTCCTCTCTCCCGCTTTTTTATAATGCGCTGCCAGTCTCAGGACCTCCTCTCTCCGGCTCTATTATATTACGTTGTCAGTCTCCGGGAGCCCCTTTCTCCCGTACTATTATATTCCGCTGTCATTCTCCGGTACTCCTCTCTTCCGCTCTATTATATTCCGCTGTCAGTCTCCGGGTCCTCATCTCTCCCGATATTCTGCTGTCACTCTCCAGGTCGTCCTCTCTTCCGCTCTATTATGTTCTGCTGCCAGTCTCCGCGTACTCATTTCTCCCGCTCTATTATATTCCGCTGTCAGTCACTGGGTCCTCCTCTCTCCCGCTGTATTATATTCCGGTGTCTGTCTCGGTATCTTCCTCTCTCCCGCTTTAGTATATTCCGCTGTCAGTCTCCGGGTCCTCATCTCTCCCGCACTATTATATTCCGCTGTCATTCTCCGGGTCCTCCTCTCTCCCTCTCTAATATATTCCACTGTCAGGCTCCGGGTCTTCCTCTCTCCTGCTCTATTATATTCCGCTGTCTGTCCCCGGGTCCTCCTGTCTCCCGCTCTATTATATTCTGCTATCAGTTTCCGGGTCCTCCTCTCAACCACTCTATTATATTGCGCTGTTAGTCTCCTGGTCCTCCTCTCTCCCACTCTATTATATTCCACTCCCGGTCTTGGGGTCCTCCTCTCTCCCGCTCTATTATATTCTGCTGTCAGTTTCCGGGTCCTAATCCCTCCCGATCTATTATATTCTGCTGACAGTCTCCAGGACCTCCTCTCTCCTGCTATATTATATTCCGCAGTCATTCTCTGGGTTCTCCTCTCTCTTGCTCTTTTATATTCCACTGTCAGTCTCCGGGTACTCCACTCTCCAGCTCTATTATATTCCGATGTCAGTCTCCAGGTCCTCCTCTCTCCCTCTCTATTATATTCTGCTGTCAGTCTCGGGGTTGTCCTCCCTTCCGACCTATTATATTCCGCTGTCAGTCCTCAGGTCCTCCTCTCTACCACTCTATTATATTCTGCTATCAGTTTCCGGATCCTCCTCTCTCCCACTCTATTATATTCTGCTGTCAGTTTCTGGGTCCTACTCACTGCCGATTTATTATATTCTGCTGACAGTCTCCAGGACCTCCTCTCTCCCGCTCTATTATATTACGCTGTCAGTCTCAGTGTTCTCCTCTCTCCCGCTTTTTTATATTGCGCTGCCAGTCTCTGGGTCCTTCCCTATCCCGCTCTATTATATTCCGCTGTCTGGCCCTGGGTCCTACTCTCTCCCGATCTATTATATTCTGCTGTCAGTCTCCAGGTCGTCCTCTCTTCCGCTCTATTATTTTCTGCTCTCAGTCTCCGCGTACTCATCTCTCCCGCTCTATTATATTCCGCTGTCAGTCTCTGGGTCCTCATCTCTCCCGCTCGATTATGTTCCACTGTCAGTCTCCGGGTGCCCCTCTCTCCCGCACTATTATATTCCGCTGTCATTCTCCGGGTCCTCCTCTCTCCCACTCTATTATATTCCACTGTCAGTCTCCGGGTCCTCCTCTCTCCTGCTCTATTATGTTCCGCTGTCTGTCCCCGGGTCCTCCTCTCTCCCGCTCTATTATATTCTGCTATCAGTTTCCGTGTCCTCCTCTCAACCACTCTATTATATTGCGCAGTCAGTCTCCTGGTCCTCCTCTCTCCCGCTCTATTATATTCCACTCTCGGTCTTGGGGTCCTCCTCTCTCCCGCTCTATTATATTCTGCTGTCAGTCTCCGAGTCCTCCTCCCTTCCGCTCTATTATATTACGCTGTCTTCTCCGGGTCCTCCTCTCTCCCGCTTTTTTATAATGCGCTGCCAGTCTCAGGACCTCCTCTCTCCGGCTCTATTATATTACGTTGTCAGTCTCCGGGAGCCCCTTTCTCCCGTACTATTATATTCCGCTGTCATTCTCCGGTACTCCTCTCTCCCGCTCTATTATATTCCGCTGTCAGTCTCCGGGTCCTCATCTCTCCCGATCTATTATATTCTGCTGTCACTCTCCAGGTCGTCCTCTCTTCCGCTCTATTATGTACTGCTGCCAGTCTCCGCGTACTCATTTCTCCCGCTCTATTATATTCCGCTGTCAGTCACTGGGTCCTCCTCTCTCCCGCTGTATTATATTCCGGTGTCTGTCTCGGTATCTTCCTCTCTCCCGCTTTAGTATATTCCGCTTTCAGTCTCCGGGTCCTCATCTCTCCCGCACTATTATATTCCGCTGTCATTCTCCGGGTCCTCCTCTCTCCCTCTCTAATATATTCCACTGTCAGGCTCCGGGTCTTCCTCTCTCCTGCTCTATTATATTCCGCTGTCTGTCCCCGGGTCCTCCTGTCTCCCGCTCTATTATATTCTGCTATCAGTTTCCGGGTCCTCCTCTCAACCACTCTATTATATTGCGCTGTTAGTCTCCTGGTCCTCCTCTCTCCCACTCTATTATATTCCACTCCCGGTCTTGGGGTCCTCCTCTCTCCCGCTCTATTATATTCTGCTGTCAGTTTCCGGGTCCTAATCCCTCCCGATCTATTATATTCTGCTGACAGTCTCCAGGACCTCCTCTCTCCTGCTATATTATATTCCGCAGTCATTCTCTGGGTTCTCCTCTCTCTTGCTCTTTTATATTCCACTGTCAGTCTCCGGGTACTCCACTCTCTAGCTCTATTATATTCCGATGTCAGTCTCCAGGTCCTCCTCTCTCCCTCTCTATTATATTCTGCTGTCAGTCTCGGGGTTGTCCTCCCTTCCGACCTATTATATTCCGCTGTCAGTCCTCAGGTCCTCCTCTCTACCACTCTATTATATTCTGCTATCAGTTTCCGGATCCTCCTCTCTCCCACTCTATTATATTCTGCTGTCAGTTTCTGGGTCCTACTCACTGCCGATCTATTATATTCTGCTGACAGTCTCCAGGACCTCCTCTCTCCCGCTCTATTATATTACGCTGTCAGTCTCAGTGTTCTCCTCTCTCCCGCTTTTTTATATTGCGCTGCCAGTCTCTGGGTCCTTCCCTATCCCGCTCTATTATATTCCGCTGTCTGGCCCTGGGTCCTACTCTCTCCCGATCTATTATATTCTGCTGTCAGTCTCCAGGTCGTCCTCTCTTCCGCTCTATTATTTTCTGCTCTCAGTCTCCGCGTACTCATCTCTCCCGCACTATTATATTCCGCTGTCATTCTCCGGGTCCCCCTCTCTCCCACTCTATTATATTCCACTGTCAGTCTCCGGGTCCTCCTCTCTCCTGCTCTATTATGTTCCGCTGTCTGTCCCCGGGTCCTCCTCTCTCCCGCTCTATTATATTCTGCTATAAGTTTCCGTGTCCTCCTCTCAACCACTCTATTATATTGCGCAGTCAGTCTCCTGGTCCTCCTCTCTCCCGCTCTATTATATTACACTCTCGGTCTGGGGTCCTCCTCTCTCCCGCTCTATTATATTCTGCTGTCAGTCTCCGAGTCCTCCTCCCTTCCGCTCTATTATATTCCGCTGTCAGTCTCCGGGTCCTCCTCTCTCCCACTCTATGATATTCCGCTGTCAGTCTCCGTTTGCTCCTCTCTCCCTCTCTAATATATTCCACTGCTTTCTCCGGGTCCTCCGCTCTCCCGCTCTATTATATTCAGCTGTCAGTCTCCAGGTCATCCTTTCTCCCGCTCTGTTATATTCCTCTGTCAGACTCCGGGTCCTCTTCTCTACCGGTCTGTTATATCCCGTTGTCAGTCTCTGGGTCCCCTTCTCTCCCACTCTATTATATTCTTCCAAGAGTCTCCGGGTCCTCAACTCTCCCGCTCTATTATATTCCGCTATCAGTCTCGGTGTCTTCCTCTCCTCCGCTCTACTATATTCCGCTGTCAGTCTCTGGGTTCTCGTCTCTCCCGCTCTATTATATTCCGTTGTCACTCTCCAGGTATCCTCTCTCCTCATCTATTGTATGCCGCTATCAGTCTTTGGGTACTCCTCTCTCCTGCTCTATTATATGCCGTTCTCAGTGTCTGTGTCCTCCTCTCTCCCACCCTATTATATTCTGCTGTCTCTCCCCGCGTCCTCCACTCTCCCTATCTATTACATTCGGCTGTCAGTCTCCTAGTCATCCTCTCTCCCGCTCTGTTATATCCCGCTGTCAGTCTCCGGGTCCTCTTCTCAACTGGTCTATTATATTCTGTTGTCAGTCTCCGGGTCCCCCTCTCTCCCGCTCTATTATATTCTTCTGTCAGTCTCCGGGTCCTCAACTCTTCCGCTCTATAGTAGACGGCAGTCAGTCTCCGGGTTATCCTCTCTCCCGCTCTACTATATTCCGCTGTAAGTCTCCGGGTCCTCCTCTCTCCCGCTCTATTATATTCCACTGTCTGTCCCCGGGTCCTCCTCTCTCCCCCACTATTATATTCTGCTATCAGTTTCCGGGTCCTCCTCTCAACCACTATATTATATTGCGCAGTCCGTCTCCTGTCCTCCTCTCTCCCGCTCTATTATATTCCACTCTCGGTCTTGGGGTCCTTCTCTCTCCCGCTCTATTATATTCTGCTGTCAGTCTCCGGGTCCTCCTCCCTTCCGCTTTATTATATTCCGCTGTCAGTCTCCGGGTCCTCCTCTCTCCCACTCTATGATATTCCGCTGTCAGTCTCCGTTTGCTCCTCTCTCCCTCTCTAATATATTCCACTGCTTTCTCCGGGTCCTCTGCTCTCCCGCTCTATTATATTCAGCTGTCAGTCTCCAGGTCATCCTTTCTCCTGCTCTTTTATATTCCTCTGTCAGACTCCGGGTCCTCTTCTCTACCGGTCTGTTATATCCCGTTGTCAGTCTCTGGGACCCTTTCTCTCCCACTCTATTATATTCTTCCAAGAGTCTCCGGGTCCTCAAATCTCCCGCTCTATTATATTCCGCTATCAGTCTCGGTGTCTTCCTCTCCTCCGCTCTACTATATTCCGCTGTCAGTCTCTGGGTTCTCGTCTCTCCCGCTCTATTATATTCCGTTGTCAGTCTCCAGGTATCCTCTCTCCTCATCTATTGTATGCCGCTATCAGTCTTTGGGTACTCCTCTCTCCCGCTCTATTATATGCCGTTCTCAGTGTCTGTGTCCTCCTCTCTCCCACCCTATTATATTCTGCTGTCTCTCCCCGCGTCCTCCACTCTCCCTATCTATTACATTCGGCTGTCAGTCTCCTAGTCATCCTCTCTCCCGCTCTGTTATATCCCGCTGTCAGTCTCTGGGTCCTCTTCTCTACTGGTCTATTATATTCTGTTGTCAGTCTCCGGGTCCCCCTCTCTCCCGCTCTATTATATTCTTCTGTCAGTCTCCGGGTCCTCAACTCTTCCGCTCTATAGTAGTCCGCAGTCAGTCTCCGGGTTATCCTCTCTCCCGCTCTACTATATTCCGCTGTAAGTCTCCGGGTCCTCCTCTCTCCCGCTTTATTATATTCCGCTGTCTGTCCCCGGGTCCTCCTCTCTCCCGCACTATTATATTCTGCTATCAGTTTCCGGGTCCTCCTCTCAACCACTATATTATATTGCGCAGTCAGTCTCCTGTCCTCCTCTCTCCCGCTCTATTATATTCCACTCTCGGTCTTGGGGTCCTTCTCTCTCCCGCTCTATTATATTCTGCTGTCAGTCTCTGGGTCCTCCTCCCTTCCGCTCTATTATATTCCGCTGTCAGTATCCGTGTCCTCCTCTCTCCCACTCTATGATATTCCGCTGTCAGTCTCCGTTGGCTCCTCTCTCCCTCTCTAATATATTCCACTGCTTTCTCCGGGTCCTCCGCTCTCCCGCTCTATTATATTCAGCTGTCAGTCTCCAGGTCATCCTTTCTCCCGCTCTTTTATATTCCTCTGTCAGACTCCGGGTCCTCTTCTCTACCGGTCTGTTATATCCCGTTGTCAGTCTCTGGGACCCCTTCTCTCCCACTCTATTATATTCTTCCAAGAGTCTCCGGGTCCTCAAATCTCCCGCTCTATTATATTCCGCTATCAGTCTCGGTGTCTTCCTCTCCTCCGCTCTACTATATTCCGCTGTCAGTCTCTGGGTTCTCGTCTCTCCCGCTCTATTATATTCCGTTGTCAGTCTCCAGGTATCCTCTCTCCTCATCTATTGTATGCCGCTATCAGTCTTTGGGTACTCCTCTCTCCCGCTCTATTATATGCCGTTCTCAGTGTCTGTGTCCTCCTCTCTCCCACCCTATTATATTCTGCTGTCTCTCCCCGCGTCCTCCACTCTCCCTATCTATTACATTCGGCTGTCAGTCTCCTAGTCATCCTCTCTCCCGCTCTGTTATATCCCGCTGTCAGTCTCCGGGTCCTCTTCTCTACTGGTCTATTATATTCCGTTGTCAGTCTCCAGGTATCCTCTCTCCTCATCTATTGTATGCCGCTATCAGTCTTTGGGTACTCCTCTCTCCCGCTCTATTATATGCCGTTCTCAGTGTCTGTGTCCTCCTCTCTCCCACCCTATTATATTCTGCTGTCTCTCCCCGCGTCCTCCACTCTCCCTATCTATTACATTCGGCTGTCAGTCTCCTAGTCATCCTCTCTCCCGCTCTGTTATATCCCGCTGTCAGTCTCCGGGTCCTCTTCTCTACTGGTCTATTATATTCTGTTGTCAGTCTCCGGGTCCCCCTCTCTCACGCTCTATTATATTCTTCTGTCAGTCTCCGGGTCCTCAACTCTTCCGCTCTATAGTAGTCCGCAGTCAGTCTCCGGGTTATCCTCTCTCCCGCTCTACTATATTCCGCTGTAAGTCTCCGGGTCCTCCTCTCTCCCTCTCTATTATATTCCGCTGTCTGTCCCCGGGTCCTCCTCTCTCCTGCACTATTATATTCTGCTATCAGTTTCCGGGTCCTCCTCTCAACCACTATATTATATTGCGCAGTCAGTCTCCTGTCCTCCTCTCTCCCGCTCTATTATATTCCACTCTCGGTCTTGGGGTCCTCCTCTCTCCCGCTCTATTATATTCTGCTGTCAGTCTCCGGGTCCTCCTCCCTTCCGCTCTATTATATTCCGCTGTCAGTATCCGTGTCCTCCTCTCTCCCACTCTATGATATTCCGCTGTCAGTCTCCGTTGGCTCCTCTCTCCCTCTCTAATATATTCCACTGCTTTCTCCGGGTCCTCCGCTCTCCCGCTCTATTATATTCAGCTGTCAGTCTCCAGGTCATCCTTTCTCCCGCTCTTTTATATTCCTCTGTCAGACTCCGGGTCCTCTTCTCTACCGGTCTGTTATATCCCGTTGTCAGTCTCTGGGACCCCTTCTCTCCCACTCTATTATATTCTTCCAAGAGTCTCCGGGTCCTCAAATCTCCCGCTCTATTATATTCCGCTATCAGTCTCGGTGTCTTCCTCTCCTCCGCTCTACTATATTCCGCTGTCAGTCTCTGGGTCCTCCTCTCTCCCGCTATATGATATTCCGCTGTCAGTCTCTGCGTCCTCGTCTCTCCCACTCTATTATATTCCATTGTCAGTCTCCAGGTATCCTCTCTCCTCATCTATTGTATGCCGCTATCAGTCTTTGGGTACTCCTCTCTCCCGCTCTATTATATGCCGTTCTCAGTGTCTGTGTCCTCCTCTCTCCCACCCTATTATATTCTTCTGTCTCTCCCCGTGTCCTCCACTCTCCCTATCTATTACATTCGGCTGTCAGTCCCCTAGTCATCCTCTCTCCCGCTCTGTTATATCCCGCTGTCAGTCTCCGGGTCCTCTTCTCTACTGGTCTATTATATTCTGTTGTCAGTCTCAGGGTCCCCCTCTCTCCCGCTCTGTTATAATCTTCTGTCAGTCTCCGGGTCCTCAACTCTTCCGCTCTATAGTAGTCCGCGGTCAGTCTCCGGGTTATCCTCTCTCCCGCTCTACTATATTCTGCTGCTAGTCTCCGTGTCCTCCTCTCTCCCGCTCTATGATATTCCGCTGTCAGTCTCCGGGTCCTGCTCTCTCCTGCTGTGTTATATTCCGCTGTCAGTCACCGAGTGCTCCTCACTCCCGCTCTATTATATTCCTCTTTCAGTCTGCGGGTACTCCCCTCTCCCGCTCTATTATATTCCGCAGTCATACTCTGGGTCCTCCTCTCTCCTGCTCTTTTATATTCCGCTGTCAGTCTCCGGGTACTCCACTCTCAAGCTCTATTATATTCCGATGTCAGTCTCCAGGTCCTCCTCTGTACCACTCTATTATATTCTGCTATCAGTTTCCGGGTCCTCCTCTCTACCACTCTATTATATTCTGCTGTCAGTTTCCGGGTCCTACTCACTGACGATCTATTAGATTCTGCTGACAGTCTACAGGACCCCCTCTCTCCCGCTCTATAATATTACGCAGTCATTCTCTGGGTTCTCCTCTCTCCCGCTTTTTTATATTCCACTGTCAGTCTCTGGGTCTCCTCTCTCCCGCAGTATTATATTCCGCTGTCAGTCTACGGGTACTCCACTCTCCAGCACTGTTATATTCCGCTGTCAGTCTCCAGGTCCTCCTCTCTCCTGCTCTTTTATATTCCGCTGTCAGTCTCTGTGTTCTCCTCTCTCCCGCACTATTATATTCCGCTATCAGTCTCCGGGTACTCCACTCTCCAGCTCTATTATATTCCGCTGTCAGTCTCCGGGTCTTCCTCTTTCCCACTCTATGATATACCGCTATCAGTTTCTGGATCCTCCTCTCTCCCACTCTATTATATTCTGCTGTCAGTTTCCGGGTCCTATTCACGGCCGATCTATTAGATTCTGCTGACAGTCTCCAGGACCTGCTCTCTCCCGTTGTATTATGTTATGTTGCCAGTCTCAGGGTTCTCCTCTCTGCCGCTTTTTCATATTGCGCTGCCAGTCTCTGGGTCCTTCTCTATCCCGCTCTATTATATTCCGCTGTCTGGTCCCGGGTCCTACTCTCTCCCGATCTATTATATTCTGCTATTGGTCTCCAGGTCGTCCTCTCTCACGCACTATTATGTTATGCTGTCAGTCTCCGCGTACTCATTTCTCCCGCTCAATTATATTCCATTGTCAGTCTCCGGGAGCCCCTTTCTCCCGTACTATTATATTCCGCTGTCATTCTCCAGTACTCCTCTCTCCCTCTCTATGATATTCTGCTGTCAGTCTCCGGGTCCTCATCTCTCCCGATCTATTATATTCTGCTGACAGTCTCCAGGACCTCCTCTCTCCCGCTCTATTATATTACGCAGTCATTCTCTGGGTTCTTTTCTCTCCTGCTCTTTTATATTCCGCTGTCAGTCTCTAGTTTCTCCTCTCTCCCGCAGTATTATATTCTGCTGTCAGTCTACGGGTACTCCACTCTCCAGCTCTGTTATATTCAGCTGTCAGTCTCCAGGTCCTCCTCTCTCCTGCTCTTTTATATTCCGCTGTCAGTATCTGTGTTCTCCTCTGTCCCGCACTATTATATTCCGCTATCAGTCTCTGGCTACTCCACTCTCCAGCTCTATTACATTCCGCTGTCAGTCTCCGGGTCCTCCTCTTTCCCACTCTTTTATATTCTGCTATCAGTTTCCGGGTCCTCCTCTCAACCACTCTATTATATTGCGCCGTCAGTCTCCTGGTCCTCCTCTCTCCCGATCTGTTATATTCTGCTGACAGTCTCCAGGACCTCCTCTCTTCTGCTCTATTATATTCCGCTATCAGTCTCGGTGTCTTCCTCTCCTCCGCTCTACTATATTCCGCTGTCAGTCTCTGGGTCCTCCTCTCTCCCGCTATATGATATTCCGCTGTCAGTCTCTGCGTCCTCGTCTCTCCCGCTCTATTATATTCCGTTGTCAGTCTCCAGGTATCCTCTCTCCTCATCTATTGTATGCCGCTATCAGTCTTTGGGTACTCCTCTCTCCCGCTCTATTATATGCCGTTCTCGGTGTCTGTGTCCTCCTCTCTCCCACCCTATTATATTCTGCTGTCTCTCCCCGCATCCTCCACTCTCCCTATCTATTACATTCGGCTGTCAGTCCCCTAGTCATCCTCTCTCCCGCTCTGTTATATCCCGCTGTCAGTCTCCGGGTCCTCTTCTCTACTGGTCTATTATATTCTGTTGTCAGTCTCAGGGTCCCCCTCTCTCCCGCTCTATTATAATCTTCTGTCAGTCTCCGGGTCCTCAACTCTTCCGCTCTATAGTAGTCCGCGGTCAGTCTCCGGGTTATCCTCTCTCCCGCTCTACTATATTCTGCTGCTAGTCTCCGGGTCCTCCTCTCTCCTGCTCTATTATATTCTTCTGTCAGTCTCCGGGTCCTCGACTCTGCCGCTCTATTATATTCTGCTGTCAGGCGCTTGGTCCTCCTCTCTCCCGCTCTATGATATTCCGCTGTCAGTCTCCGGGTCCTGCTCTCTCCTGCTGTGTTATATTCCGCTGTCAGTCACCGAGTGCTCCTCACTCCCGCTCTATTATATTCCTCTTTCAGTCTGCGGGTACTCCCCTCTCCCGCTCTATTATATTCCGCAGTCATACTCTGGGTTCCTCCTCTCTCCTGCTCTTTTATATTCCGCTGTCAGTCTCCGGGTACTCCACTCTCAAGCTCTATTATATTCCGATGTCAGTCTCCAGGTCCTCCTCTGTACCACTCTATTATATTCTGCTATCAGTTTCCGGGTCCTCCTCTCTACCACTCTATTATATTCTGCTGTCAGTTTCCGGGTCCTACTCACTGCCGATCTATTAGATTCTGCTGACAGTCTCCAGGACCTCCTCTCTCCCGCTCTATAATATTACGCAGTCATTCTCTGGGTTCTCCTCTCTCCCGCTTTTTTATATTCCACTGTCAGTCTCTGGGTCTCCTCTCTCCCGCAGTATTATATTCCGCTGTCAGTCTACGGGTACTCCACTCTCCAGCACTGTTATATTCCGCTGTCAGTCTCCAGGTCCTCCTCTCTCCTGCTCTTTTATATTCCGCTGTCAGTCTCTGTGTTCTCCTCTCTCCCGCACTATTATATTCCGCTATCAGTCTCCGGGTACTCCACTCTCCAGCTCTATTATATTCCGCTGTCAGTCTCCGGGTCTTCCTCTTTCCCACTCTATGATATACCGCTATCAGTTTCTGGATCCTCCTCCCTCCCACTCTATTATATTCTGCTGTCAGTTTCCGGGTCCTATTCACGGCCGATCTATTAGATTCTGCTGACAGTCTCCAGGACCTGCTCTCTCCCGTTGTATTATGTTATGTTGCCAGTCTCAGGGTTCTCCTCTCTGCCGCTTTTTCATATTGCGCTGCCAGTCTCTGGGTCCTTCTCTATCCCGCTCTATTATATTCCGCTGTCTGGTCCCGGGTCCTACTCTCTCCCGATCTATTATATTCTGCTATTGGTCTCCAGGTCGTCCTCTCTCACGCACTATTATGTTATGCTGTCAGTCTCCGCGTACTCATTTCTCCCGCTCAATTATATTCCATTGTCAGTCTCTGGGAGCCCCTTTCTCCCGTACTATTATATTCCGCTGTCATTCTCCGGTACTCCTCTCTCCCTCTCTATGATATTCTGCTGTCAGTCTCCGGGTCCTCATCTCTCCCGATCTATTATATTCTGCTGACAGTCTCCAGGACCTCCTTTCTCCCGCTCTATTATATTACGCAGTCATTCTCTGGGTTCTTTTCTCTCCTGCTCTTTTATATTCCACTGTCAGTCTCTAGGTTCTCCTCTCTCCCGCAGTATTATATTCCGCTGTCAGTCTACGGGTACTCCACTCTCCAGCTCTGTTATATTCAGCTGTCAGTCTCCAGGTCCTCCTCTCTCCTGCTCTTTTATATTCCGCTGTCAGTATCTGTGTTCTCCTCTGTCCCGCACTATTATATTCTGCTATCAGTCTCTGGCTACTCCACTCTCCAGCTCTATTACATTCCGCTGTCAGTCTCCGGGTCCTCCTCTTTCCCACTCTTTTATATTCTGCTATCAGTTTCCGGGTCCTCCTCTCAACCACTCTATTATATTGCGCCGTCAGTCTCCTGGTCCTCCTCTCTCCCGATCTGTTATATTCTGTTGACAGTCTCCAGGACCTCCTCTCTTCTGCTCTATTATATTCTGCTATCAGTCTCGGTGTCTTCCTCTCCTCCGCTCTACTATATTCCGCTGTCAGTCTCTGGGTCCTCCTCTCTCCCGCTATATGATATTCCGCTGTCAGTCTCTGCGTCCTCGTCTCTCCCGCTCTATTATATTCCGTTGTCAGTCTCCAGGTATCCTCTCTCCTCATCTATTGTATGCTGCTATCAGTCTTTGGGTACTCCTCTCTCCCGCTCTATTATATGCCGTTCTCGGTGTCTGTGTCCTCCTCTCTCCCACCCTATTATATTCTGCTGTCTCTCCCCGCGTCCTCCACTCTCCCTATCTATTACATTCGGCTGTCAGTCTCCTAGTCATCCTCTCTCCCACTCTGTTATATCCCGCTGTCAGTCTCCGGGTCCTCTTCTCTACTGGTCTATTATATTCTGTTGTCAGTCTCCGGGTCCCCCTCTCTCCCGCACTATTATATTCTTCTGTCAGTCTCCGGGTCCTCAACTCTTCCTCTCTATAGTAGTCCGCGGTCAGTCTCCGGGTTATCCTCTCTACCGCTCTACTATATTCCGCTGTAAGTCTCCGGGTCCTCCTCTCTCCTGCTCTATTATATTCTTCTGTCAGTCTCCGTGTCCTCGACTCTGCCGCTCTATTATATTCTGCTGTCAGGCGCTTGGTCCTCCTCTCTCCCGCTCTATGATATTCCGCTGTCAGTCTCCGGGTCCTGCTCTCTCCTGCTGTGTTATATTCCGCTGTCAGTCACCGAGTGCTCCTCACTCCCGCTCTATTATATTCCTCTTTCAGTCTGCGGGTACTCCCCTCTCCCGCTCTATTATATTCCGCAGTCATACTCTGGGTCCTCCTCTCTCCTGCTCTTTTATATTCCGCTGTCAGTCTCCGGGTACTCCACTCTCCAGCTCTATTATATTCCGATGTCAGTCTCCAGGTCCTCCTCTGTACCACTCTATTATATTCTGCTATCAGTTTCCGGGTCCTCCTCTCTACCACTCTATTATATTCTGCTGTCAGTTTCCAGGTCCTACTCACTGCCGATCTATTAGATTCTGCTGACAGTCTCCAGGACCTCCTCTCTCGCGCTCTATAATATTACGCAGTCATTCTCTGGGTTCTCCTCTCTCCCGCTTTTTTATATTCCACTGTCAGTCTCTGGGTCTCCTCTCTCCCGCAGTATTATATTCCGCTGTCAGTCTACGGGTACTCCACTCTCCAGCACTGTTATATTCCGCTGTCAGTCTCCAGGTCCTCCTCTCTCCTGCTCTTTTATATTCCGCTGTCAGTCTCTGTGTTCTCCTCTCTCCCGCACTATTATATTCCGCTATCAGTCTCCGGGTACTCCACTCTCCAGCTCTATTATATTCCGCTGTCAGTCTCCGGGTCTTCCTCTTTCCCACTCTATGATATACCGCTATCAGTTTCTGGATCCTCCTCTCTCCCACTCTATTATATTCTGCTGTCAGTTTCTGGGTCCTATTCACGGCCGATCTATTAGATTCTGCTGACAGTCTCCAGGACCTGCTCTCTCCCGTTGTACTATGTTATGTTGCCAGTCTCAGGGTTCTCCTCTCTGCCGCTTTTTCATATTGCGCTGCCAGTCTCTGGGTCCTTCTCTATCCCGCTCTATTATATTCCGCTGTCTGGTCCCGGGTCCTACTCTCTCCCGATCTATTATAATCTGCTATTGGTCTCCAGGTCATCCTCTCTCACGCACTATTATGTTATGCTGTCAGTCTCCGCGTACTCATCTCTCCCGCTCAATTATATTCCGTTTTCAGTCTCCGGGAGCCCCTTTCTCCCGTACTATTATATTCCGCTGTCATTCTCCGGTACTCCTCTCTCCCGCTCTATGATATTCTGCTGTCAGTCTCCGGGTCCTCATCTCTCCCGATCTATTATATTCTGCTGACAGTCTCCAGGACCTCCTCTCTCCCGCTCTATTATATTACGCAGTCATTCTCTGGGTTCTTTTCTCTCCTGCTCTTTTATATTCCGCTGTCAGTCTCTGTGTTCTCCTCTGTCCCGCACTATTATATTCCGCTATCAGTCTCTGGCTACTCCACTCTCCAGCTCTATTAAATTCCGCTGTCAGTCTCCGGGTCCTCCTCTTTCCCACTCTTTTATATTCTGCTATCAGTTTCCAGGTCGGCCTCTCAACCACTCTATTATATTGCGCCGTCAGTCTCCTGGTCCTCCTCTCTCCCGATCTATTATATTCTGCTGACAGTCTCCAGGACTTCCTCTCTCCCGCTCTATTATATTACGCATTCATTCTCTGGGTTCTTCTCTCTCCTGCTCTTTTATATTCCGCTGAGAGTCTCTGGGTTCTCCTCTCTCCCGCAGTATTATATTCCGCTGTCAGTCTACGGGTACAACACTCTCCAGCACTGTTATATTCCGCTGTCAGTCTCCAGGTCCTCCTCTCCCCTGCTTTTTTATATTCCGCTGTCAGTCTCTGTGTTCTCCTCTGTCCCGCACTATTATATTCCGCTGTCAGTCTCTGAATACTCCTCCCTCCAGCTCTATTATATTCTGCTGTCAGTCTCCGGGTCTTCCTCTTTCCCACTCTATTATATACTGCTATCAGTCTCCGGATCCTCCTCTCTCCCACTCTATTATATTCTGCTGTCAGTTTCCGGGTCCTATTCACGGCCGATCTATTAGATTCTGCTGACAGTCTCCAGGACCTGCCCTCTCCTGTTGTATTATATTATGCTGTCAGTCTCTGTGTTCTCCTCTCTCCCGCTTTTATATATTGCTCTGCCAGTCTCTGGGTCCTTCTCTATCCCGCTCTAGTATATTCCGCTGTCTGGCCCCTGGTCCTACTCTCTCCCGATCTATTATATTCTGCTGTCAGTCTCCAGGTCGTCCTCTCTCACGCTCTATTATGTTATACTGTCAGTCTCCGCGTACTCATCTCTCCCGCTCAATTATATTCCGTTGTCAGTCTCCGGGAGACCCTTTCTCCCGTACTATTATATTCCGCTGTCATTCTCCGGTACTCCTCTCACCCGCTCTATTATATTCCGCTGTCAGTCTCCGGGTCCTCATCTCTCCCGATCTAGTATATTCTGCTGTCACTCTCCAGGTCGTCCTCTCTTCCGCTCTATTATGTTCTGCTGTCAGCCTCCGCGTACTCATCTCTCCCGCTCTATTATATTCCGCTGTCAGTCACTGGGTCCTCCTCTCTCCCGCTGTATTATATTCCGGTGTCTGTCTCGGTATCTTCCTCTCTCCCGCTTTACTATATTCCGCTGTCAGTCTCCGGGTCCTCATCTCTCCCGCACTATTATATTCCGCTGTCATTCTCTGGTTCCTCCTCTCTCCCACTCTATTGTATTCCACTGTCAGTCTCCGGGTCCTCCTCTCTCCTGCTCTATTATATTCCGCTGACTATCCCCTGGTCCTCCTCTCTCCCGCTCTATTATATTCTGCTATCAGTTTCAGGGTCCTCCTCTCAACCATTCTATTATATTGCGCCGTCAGTCTCCTGGTCCTCCTCTCTCCCGCTCTACTATATTCCACTCTCGGTCTTGGGGTCCTCCTCTCTCCCACTCTATTATATTCTGCTGTCAGTTTCCGGGTCCTACTCCCTCCCAATCTATTATGTTCTGCTGACAGTCTCCAGGACCTCTTCTCTCCCGCTCTATTATATTACGCAGTCATTCTCTGGGTTCTTCTCTCTCCTGCTCTTTTATATTCCGCTGTCAGTCTCTGTGTTCTCCTCTGTCCCGCACTATTATATTCCGCTCTCAGTCTCCGGGTCCTCCTCTTTCTCACTCTTTTATATTCTGCTATCAGTTTCCGGGACCTCCTCTCAACCACTCTATTATATTGCGACGTCAGTCTCCTGGTCCTCCTCTCTACGCTCTATTATATTCCACTCTCGGTCTTGGGGTCCTCCTCTCTCCCGCTCTATTATATTCTGCTGTCAGTTTCCGGGTCCTACTCCCTCCCGATCTATTATATTCTGCTGACAGTCTCCAGGACCTCCTCTCTCCTGCTCTATTATATTACGCAGTCATTCTCTGGGTTCTTCTCTCTCCTGCTCTTTTATATTCCGCTGTCAGTCTCTGTGTTCTCCTCTGGCCTGCACTATTGTATTCCGCTGTCAGTCTCCGGGTACTCCACTCTCCAGCTCTATTATATTCCGCTATCAGTTTCCGCGTCATCCTCTCAACCACTCTATTATATTGTGCTGTCAGATTTTGGGTCCTACACCCTCCCGATCTATTATATTCTGCTCACTGTCTCCAGGACCTCCTCTCTCCCACTCTATTATATTACGCAGTCCTTCTCTGTGTTCTCCTCTCTCTTGCTCTTTTATATTCCGCTGTCAGTCTCTGGGTCCTGTTCTCTCCCGCACTATCATATTCCGCTGTCAGTCTCCGGGTCCTCCACTCTCCAGCTCTATTATATTCCGCCGTCAGTCTGCAGAATCTCCTCTCTCCCGCTCTATTATATTCAGCTGTCAGTCTCCGGGTTGTCCTCCCTCCCCCCCATTATATTCCGCTGTCATTCTCCGGCTCCTCCTCTCTCCTGCTCTATTATATTCTGCTATCAGTTTCCGGGTCCGCCTCTCTCCCACACTATTATATTCTGCTGTCAGTTTCCCGGTCCTATTCACTGCCTATCTATTATATTCTGCTGACAGTCTCCAGAACTTCTTCTCTCCCGCTCTAGTATTTTACGCTCTCAGTCTCAGGGTTCTCCTCTCTCCCGTTCTATTATATTCCGCTTTCAATTTCCGGGTCCTCATATCTCCTGCTCTGTTATATGTCACTCTCAGACTCCGGGTCCTCCTCTATCCCGCTCTATTATATTCCGCCAACAGTCTCTCTGTTCTCTCTCCCACACTTTTATATTCCACTGTCAATCTGCAGGTGCTACTCTCTCCCGGTCTATTATATTCCCCTGTCAGTCTCCAGGTTTCCTCTCTCCCCCTCTATTATATTCTGCTGTCTGTCCTTTTTTACTCCTCTCTCCCGCCCTATTATATTCTGCTGTCTCTCCCCGGGTCCTCCACTCTCCCTATCTATTATATTCGGCTGTCAGTCTCCTGGTCATCCTCTCTCCCGCTCTGTTATATCCCGCTGTCAGTCTCCGAGTCCTCTTCTCTACTGGTCTATTATATTCTGTTGTCAGTCTCCGGGTCCCCCTCTCTCCCGCTCTATTATATTCTTCTGTCATTCTCCAGGTCGTCAATTCTTCCGCTCTATAATAGTCCGCGGTCAGTCTCCGGGTTCCCCTCTCTCCCTCTCTACTATATTCCGCTGTCGGTCTCCGGGTCCTCCTCTCTCCCGCTCTATTATATTCTTCTGTCAGTCTCCGGGTCCTCGACTCTCCCGCTCTATTATATTCCGCTGTCAGGCGCTGGGTCCTCCTCTCTCCCGCTCTATGATATTCCACTGTCAGTCTCCGGGTCCTCCTCTCTCCTGCTGTGTTATATTCCACTGTCACTCTCCGCGTGCTCCTCACTCCCGCTCTATTATATGCTGCTGACAGTCTCCAGTACCTCCTCTCTCCCACACTTTTATTTTCCACTCACCATCGCCAAGTCATCCTATCTCCCGCTCTATTATATTCATCTGTCAGTCTCCGGGTCCTCAACTCTCCCGCTCTATTATACTCTGTTGTCAGTCTCCGGGTCCTCCTCCCTTCCGCTCTATTATATTCCGCTGTCAGTCTCCGGGTCCTCCTCTCTCCCACTCTATGATATTCCGCTGACAGTCTCCGTTTGCTCCTCTCTCCCTCTCTAATATATTCCACTGCTTTCTCCGGGTCCTCCGCTCTCCCGCTCTATTATATTCAGCTGTCAGTCTCCAGGTCATCCTCTCTCCCGCTCTGTTATATTCCTCTGTCAGACTCCGGGTCCTCTTCTCTACAGGTCTGTTATATCCTGTTGTCAGTCTCTGGGTCCCCCTCTCTCCCACTCTATTATATTCTTCCAAGAGTCTCCGGGTCCTCAACTCTCCCGCTCTATTATATTCCGCTATCAGTCTCGGTGTCTTCCTCTCCTCCGCTCTACTATATTCCGCTGTCAGTCTCTGGGTCCTCCTCTCTCCCGCTATATGATATTCCGCTGTCAGTCTCTGCGTCCTCGTCTCTCCCGCTCTACTATATTCCGCTGTCAGTCACCGAGTGCTCCTCACTCCTTCTCTATTATATTCCTCTTTCAGTCTCCGGGTACTCCCCTCTCCCGCTCTATTATATTCCGCAGTCATACTCTGGGTCCTCCTCTCTCCAGCTCTTTTATATTCCGCTGTCAGTCTCCGGGTACTCCACTCTCCAGCTCTATTATATTCCAATGTCAGTCTCCAGGTCCTCCTCTCTCCCGCTCTATTATATCCTGCTGTCAGTCTCGGGGATGTCCTCCGTCCCGACCTATTATATTAGGCTGTCAGTCTCCGGGTCCTCCTCTGTACCACTCTATTATATTCTGCTATCAGTTTCCGGGTCCTCCTCTCTACCACTCTATTATATTCTGCTGTCAGTTTCTGGGTCCTACTCACTGCCGATCTATTATATTCTGCTGACAGTCTCCAGGACCTCCTCTCTCCCGCTCTATTATATTACGCTGTCAGTCTCAGGGTTCTCCTCTCTCCCACTTTTTTATATTGCGCTGCCAGTCTCTGGGTCCTTCTCTGTCCCGCTCTATTATATTCCGCTGTCTGGCCCCATGTCCTACTCTCTCCCCATCTATTATATTCTGCTGTCAGGTTCCAGGTCGTCCTCTCTCCCACGCTATTATGTTATGCTGTCAGTCTCCGCGTACTCATCTCTCCCGCTCTATTATATTCCGTTGTCAGTCTCCGGGAGCCCCTTTCTCCCGTACTATTATATTCCGCTGTCATTCTCCGGTACTCCTCTCTCCCGGTAAATTATATTCCTCTGTCAGTCTCTGGGTCCTCATCTCTCCCGATCTATTATATTCTGCTGTCACTCTCCAGGTCGTCCTCTCTTCCGCTCTATTATGTTCTGATGTCAGTCTCCGCGTACTCATCTCTCCCGCACTATTATGTTCCGCTGTCAGTCATTGGGTCCTCCTCTCTCCCGCTGTATTATATTCCGGTGTCTGTCTCGGTATCTTCCTCTCTCCCGCTTTACTATATTCCGCTGTCAGTCTCCGGGTCCTCATCTCTCCCGCTCTATTGTATTCCGCTGTCATTCTCCGGGTCCTCCTCTCTCCCACTCTATTTTATTCCACTGTCAGTCTCCGGGTTCTCCTCTCTCCCACTCTATTATATTCCGCTGTCTGTCCCCGGGTCCTCCTCTCTACCGCTCTATTATATGCTGCTATCAGTTTCCGGGTCCTCCTCTCAACCACTCTATTATATTGCGCCGTCAGTCTCCTGGTCCTCCTCTCTCCCGCTCTATTATATTCCACTCTCGGTCTTGGGGTCCTCCTCTCTCCCGCTGTGTTATATTCTGCTGTCAGTTTCCGGGTCCTACTCCCTCCCGATCTATTATGTTCTGCTGACAGTCTCCAGGACCTCCTCTCTCCCGCTCTATTATATTACGCAGTCATTCTCTGGGTTCTTCTCTCTCCTGCTCTTTTGTATTCCGCTGTCAGTCTCTGGGTTTTCCTCTCTCCCGCAATATTATATTCCGCTGTCAGTCTACGGGTACTCCACTCTCCAGCTCTGTTATATTCAGCTGTCAGTCTCCAGGTCCTCCTCTCTCCAGCTCTTTTATATTCCGCTGTCAGTCTCTGTGTTCTCCTCTGTCCCGCACTATTATATTCCGCTGTCAGTCTCTGGGTACTCCACTCTCCAGCTCTATTAAATTCCGCTGTCAGTCTCCGGGTCCTCCTCTTTCCCATTCTTTTATATTCTGCTATCAGTTTCCGGGTCCTCCTCTCAATCACTCTATTATATTGCGCCGTCAGTCTCCTGGTCCTCCTCTCTCCCGCTCTATTATATTACGCAGTCATTATCTGGGTTCTTCTCTCTCCTGCTCTTTGATATTCCACTATCAGTCTCTGGGTACTCCTCTCCCCCGCAGTATTATATTCTGCTGTCAGTCTACGTGTACTCCACTCTCCAGCACTGTTATATTCCGCTGTCAGTCTCCAGGTCCTCCTCTCTCTTGCACTTTTATATTCCGCTGTCAGTCTCTGTGTTCTCCTCTCTCCCGCACTATTATATTCCGCTGTCAGTCTCCGGGTACTCTACTCTCCAGCTCTATTATATTCCGCCGTCAGTCTCCTGGTCCTCCTCTCTCCTGCTCTATTATATTCTGCTGTCAGTTTCCAGGTCCAACTCCCTCCCGATCTATTATATTCTGCTGACAGTCTCCAGGACCTCCCCTCTCCCGCTCTATTATATTACGCAGTCATTATCTGGGTTCTTCTCTCTCCTGCTCTTTGATATTCCACTCTCAGTCTCTGGGTTCTCCTCTCTCCCGCAGTATTATATTCTGCTGTCAGTCTACGTGTACTCCACTCTCCAGCACTGTTATATTCCGCTGTCAGTCTCCAGGTCCTCCTCTCTCTTGCACTTTTATATTCCGCTGTCAGTCTCTGTGTTCTCCTCTCTCCCGCACTATTATATTCCGCTGTCAGTCTCCGGGTACTCTACTCTCCAGCTCTATTATATTCCGCCGTCAGTCTCCGGGTCTTCCTCTTTCCCACTCTATTATATACTGCTATCAGTTTCCGGATCCTCCTCTCTCCCACTCTATTATATTCTGCTGTCAGTTTCCGGGTCCTATTCACGGCCGATCTATTAGATTCTGCTGACAGTCTCCAGGACCTGCTCTCTCCCGTTGTATTATATTATGCTGTCAGTCTCAGGGTTCTCCTCTCTGCCGCTTTTTTATATTTCGCTGCCAGTCTCTGGGTCATTATCTATCCCGCTCTATTGTATTCCGCTGTCTGGCCCCGTGTCCTACTCTCTCCCGATCTATTATATTCTGCTGTCAGTCTCCGGGTCCTCCTCCCTTCCGCTCTATTATATTCTGCTGTCAGTCTCCGGGTCCTCCTCTCTCCCACTCTATGATATTCAGCTGTCAGTCTCCGTTTGCTCCTCTCTCCCTCTCTAATATATTCCACTGCTTTCTCCGGGTCCTCCGCTCTCCCGCTCTATTATATTCCGTTGTCAGTCTTCAGGTATCCTCCCTCCCCATCTATTATATTCCGCTATCAGTCTTTGGGTACTCCTCTCTCCCGCTCTATTATATGCCGTTCTCAGTGTTTGTGTCCTCCTCTCTCCCGCCCTATTATATTCAGCTTTCTCTCCCTGGGTCCTCCACTCTCCCTATCTATTATATTCGGCTGTCAGTCTCCAGGTCATCCTCTCTCCCGCTCTGTTATATCCCGCTGTCAGTCTCCGGGTCCTCTTCTCTATTGGTCTATTATATTCTGTTGTCAGTCTCCAGGTCCTTCTCTCTCCAGCTCTATTATATTCTTCTGTCATTCTCCAGGCACTCAATTCTTCCGCTCTATAATAATCCGCGGTCAGTCTCCGGGTCCTCCTCACTCCCGCTCTATTATATTCTGCTGATGGTCTCCGGGTCCTCCTCTCTCCCGCTCTATTATATTCTTCTGTCAGTCTCCGGGTCCTCGACTCTCCCGCTCTATTATATTCCGCTGTCCGGCGCTGGGTCCTCCTCTCTCCTGCTCTATGATATTCCACTGTCAGTCTCCGGGTCCTCCTCTCTCCTGCTGTGTTATATTCCACTGTCAGTCTCCGAGTGCTCCTCACTCCCACTCTATTATATTCCTCTTTCAGTCTACGGGTATTCCCCTCTCCCGCTCTATTATATTCTGTAGTCATTCTCTGGCTTCTCCTCTCTCCTGCTCTATTATATTCCGCTGTCAGTCTCCAGGATCTCCTCTCTCCCACTCTATTACATTCTGCTGTCAGTCTCCGGGATGTCCTCCCTCCCACCCTATTATATCCCGCAGTCTTTCTCTGGGTTCTCTTCTCTCCTGCTCTTTTATATTCCGCTGTCAGTCTTCGGGTACTCCACTCTCCAGCTCTATTATATTCCGATGTCAGTCTCCAGGTCCTCCTCTCTCCCAGTCTATTATATTCTGCTGTCAGTCTCGGGGTTGTCCTCCCTCCCGACCTATTATATTCCGCTGTCAGTCTCCAGGTCCTCCTCTCTACCACTGTATTATATTCTGCTATCAGTTTCCGGTTCCTCCTCTCTCCCACTCTATTATATTCTGCTGTCAGTTTCCGGGTCCTATTCACTGCCGATCTATTATATTCTGCTGACAGTCTCCAGGACTTCCTCTCTCCCGCTCTATTATATTACGCTGTCAGTCTCAGGGTTCTCCTCTCTCCCGCTTTTTTATATTCCGCTGCCAGTCTCTGGGTTCTTCTTTCTCCTGTTCTATTACATTCCGCTGTCAGGCCCCGGGTCCTACTCTCTCCTGATCTATTATATTCCGCTGTCAGTCTCAGGGTCCTCCTCCATCCCGCCCTATTATATTCCGCTGTCAGTCTCCAGGTTCTCCTCTCTCACACTCTATTATATTCTGCTGTCAGTCTCCGGGATGTCCTCCCTCCCGCCCTATTATATTCCGCTGTCATTCTCCGGGTCCTCCTCTCTCCTGCTCTATTATATTCTGCTATCAGTTTCCGGGTCCGAATCTCTCCCACACTATTATATTCTGCTGTCAGTTTCCGGATCCTATTCACTGCCTATCTATTATATTCTGCTGACAGTCTCGAGAACTTCTTCTCTCCCGCTCTAGTATATTATGCTGTCAGTCTCAGGGTTCTCCTCTCTCCCGCTCTATTATATTCCGCTTTCAATTTCCGGGTCCTCATATCTCCTGCTCTGTTATATGTCACTCTCAGACTCCGGGTCCTCCTCTATCCCGCTCTATTATATTCCGCCATCAGTCTCTCTGTTCTCTCTCCCACACTTTTATATTCCACTGTCAATCTGCAGGTCCTCCTCTCTCACGGTCTATTATATTCCCGTGTCAGTCTCCAGGTTTCCTCTCTCCCCCTCTATTATATTCCGCTGTCAGTCTTTTTGTACTCCTCTCACCCGCTCTATTATATGCCGCTCTCAGTGTCCGTGACCTCCTCTCTTCTGCTCGATTATATTCCACTGTCTGTCTCCGTGTCCTCCATTCTGCTGCTCTATTATATTCCTCTGTCAGTCTCCGGTTCCTCCTCTCTACCGCTCTATTATATTTCGCTGTCAGTGCGTGGGTCCTCCTCCCTCCCGGTCTATTATATACTGCTGACAGTCTCCAGTACCTCCTCTCTCCCGCACTTTTATTTTCCATTCTCAGTCTCCAGGTCATCCTCTCTCCCGCTCTGTTATATCCCGCTGTCAGTCTCCGGGTCCTCTTCTCTACTGGTCTATTATATTCTGTTGTCAGTCTCCGGGTCGCTCTCTCCCCAGCTCTATTATATTTTTCTGTCATTCTGCAGGTACTCAATTCTTCCGCTCTATAATAGTCCACGGTCAGTCTCCGGGTTCCCCTCTCTCCCGCTCTACTATATTCCGCTGTCAGTCTCCAGGTCCTCCTCTCTCCCGCTCTATTATATTCTGCTGATGGTCTCCGGGTCCTCCTCTCTCCCGCTCTATTATATTCTTCTGTCAGTCTCCGGGTCCTCGACTCTCCCGCTCTATTATATTCCGCTGTCCGGCGCTGGGTCCTCCTCTCTCCCGCTCTATGATATTCCACTGTCAGTCTCCGGGTCCTCCTCTCTCCTGCTGTGTTATATTCCACTGTCAGTCTCCAAGTGCTCCTCACTCCCACTCTATTATATTCCTCTTTCAGTCTACGGGTACTCCCCTCTCCCGCTCTATTATATTATGTAGTCATTCTCTGGCTTCTCCTCTCTCCTGCTCTATTATATTCCACTGTCAGTCTCCAGCATCTCCTCTCTTCCACTCTATTACATTCTGCTGTCAGTCTCCGGGATGTCCTCCCTCCCACCCTATTATATTCCGCAGTCTTTCTCTGGGTTCTCCTCTCTCCTGCTCTTTTATATTCTGCTGTCAGTCTTCGGGTACTCCACTCTCCAGCTCTATTATATACCGATGTCAGTCTCCAGGTCCTCCTCCCTCCCACTCTATTATATTCTGCTGTCAGTCTCGGGGTTGTCCTCCCTCCCGAAATATTATATTCCGCTGTCAGTCTCCAGGTCCTCCTCTCTACCACTGCATTATATTCTGCTATCAGTTTCCGGGTCCTCCTCTCTCCCACTCTATTATATTCTGCTGTCAGTTTCCAGGTCCTATTCACTGCCGATCTATTATATTCTGCTGACAGTCTCCAGGACCTCCTCTCTTCCGCTCTATTATATTATGCTGTCAGTCTCAGGGTTCTCCTCTCTCCCGCTTATTTATATTCCGCTGCCAGTCTCTGGGTCCTTCTTTCTCCTGCTCTATTACATTCTGCTGTCAGGCCCCGGGTCCTACTCTCTCCAGCTCTATTATATTCCGCTGTCAGTCTCCAGGTCCTCCTCTCTACCACTGTATTATATTCTGCTATCAGTTTCCGGTTCCTCCTCTCTCCCACTCTATTATATTCTGCTGTCAGTTTCCGGGTCCTATTCACTGCCGATCTATTATATTCTGCTGACAGTCTCCAGGACTTCCTCTCTCCCGCTCTATTATATTACGCTGTCAGTCTCAGGGTTCTCCTCTCTCCCGCTTTTTTATATTCCGCTGCCAGTCTCTGGGTTCTTCTTTCTCCTGTTCTATTACATTCCGCTGTCAGGCCCCGGGTCCTACTCTCTCCTGATCTATTATATTCCGCTGTCAGTCTCAGGGTCCTCCTCCATCCCGCCCTATTATATTCCGCTGTCAGTCTCCAGGATCTCCTCTCTCACACTCTATTATATTCTGCTGTCAGTCTCCGGGATGTCCTCCCTCCCGCCCTATTATATTCCGCTGTCATTCTCCGGGTCCTCCTCTCTCCTGCTCTATTATATTCTGCTATCAGTTTCCGGGTCCGAATCTCTCCCACACTATTATATTCTGCTGTCAGTTTCCGGATCCTATTCACTGCCTATCTATTATATTCTGCTGACAGTCTCGAGAACTTCTTCTCTCCCGCTCTAGTATATTATGCTGTCAGTCTCAGGGTTCTCCTCTCTCCCGCTCTATTATATTCCGCTTTCAATTTCCGGGTCCTCATATCTCCTGCTCTGTTATATGTCACTCTCAGACTCCGGGTCCTCCTCTATCCCGCTCTATTATATTCCGCCATCAGTCTCTCTGTTCTCTCTCCCACACTTTTATATTCCACTGTCAATCTGCAGGTCCTCCTCTCTCACGGTCTATTATATTCCCGTGTCAGTCTCCAGGTTTCCTCTCTCCCCCTCTATTATATTCCGCTGTCAGTCTTTTTGTACTCCTCTCACCCGCTCTATTATATGCCGCTCTCAGTGTCCGTGACCTCCTCTCTTCTGCTCGATTATATTCCACTGTCTGTCTCCGTGTCCTCCATTCTGCTGCTCTATTATATTCCTCTGTCAGTCTCCGGTTCCTCCTCTCTACCGCTCTATTATATTTCGCTGTCAGTGCGCGGGTCCTCCTCCCTCCCGGTCTATTATATACTGCTGACAGTCTCCAGTACCTCCTCTCTCCCGCACTTTTATTTTCCATTCTCAGTCTCCAGGTCATCCTCTCTCCCGCTCTGTTATATCCCGCTGTCAGTCTCCGGGTCCTCTTCTCTACTGGTCTATTATATTCTGTTGTCAGTCTCCGGGTCGCTCTCTCCCCAGCTCTATTATATTTTTCTGTCATTCTGCAGGTACTCAATTCTTCCGCTCTATAATAGTCCACGGTCAGTCTCCGGGTTCCCCTCTCTCCCGCTCTACTATATTCCGCTGTCAGTCTCCAGGTCCTCCTCTCTCCCGCTCTATTATATTCTGCTGATGGTCTCCGGGTCCTCCTCTCTCCCGCTCTATTATATTCTTCTGTCAGTCTCCGGGTCCTCGACTCTCCCGCTCTATTATATTCCGCTGTCCGGCGCTGGGTCCTCCTCTCTCCCGCTCTATGATATTCCACTGTCAGTCTCCGGGTCCTCCTCTCTCCTGCTGTGTTATATTCCACTGTCAGTCTCCAAGTGCTCCTCACTCCCACTCTATTATATTCCTCTTTCAGTCTACGGGTACTCCCCTCTCCCGCTCTATTATATTATGTAGTCATTCTCTGGCTTCTCCTCTCTCCTGCTCTATTATATTCCACTGTCAGTCTCCAGCATCTCCTCTCTTCCACTCTATTACATTCTGCTGTCAGTCTCCGGGATGTCCTCCCTCCCACCCTATTATATTCCGCAGTCTTTCTCTGGGTTCTCCTCTCTCCTGCTCTTTTATATTCTGCTGTCAGTCTTCGGGTACTCCACTCTCCAGCTCTATTATATACCGATGTCAGTCTCCAGGTCCTCCTCCCTCCCACTCTATTATATTCTGCTGTCAGTCTCGGGGTTGTCCTCCCTCCCGAAATATTATATTCCGCTGTCAGTCTCCAGGTCCTCCTCTCTACCACTGCATTATATTCTGCTATCAGTTTCCGGGTCCTCCTCTCTCCCACTCTATTATATTCTGCTGTCAGTTTCCAGGTCCTATTCACTGCCGATCTATTATATTCTGCTGACAGTCTCCAGGACCTCCTCTCTTCCGCTCTATTATATTACGCTGTCAGTCTCAGGGTTCTCCTCTCTCCCGCTTATTTATATTCCGCTGCCAGTCTCTGGGTCCTTCTTTCTCCTGCTCTATTACATTCTGCTGTCAGGCCCCGGGTCCTACTCTCTCCAGCTCTATTATATTCCGCTGTCAGTCTCCAGGATCTCCTCTCTCACACTCTATTATATTCTGCTGTCAGTCTCCGGGATGTCCTCCCTCCCGCCCTATTATATTCCGCTGTCATTCTCCGGGTCCTCCTCTCTCCTGCTCTATTATATTCTGCTATCAGTTTCCGGGTCCGCCTCTCTCCCACACTATTATATTCTGCTGTCAGTTTCCGGGTCCTACTCACTGCCTATCTATTATATTCTGCTGACAGTCTCCAGAACTTCTTCTCTCCCGCTCTAGTATATTATGCTGTCAGTCTCAGGGTTCTCCTCTCTCCCGCTCTATTATATTCCACTTTCAATTTCCGGGTCCTCATATCTCCTGCTCTGTTATATGTCACTCTCAGACTCCGGGTCCTCCTCTATCCCGCTCTATTATATTCCGCCATCAGTCTCTCTGTTCTCTCTCCCACACTTTTATATTCCACTGTCAATCTGCAGGTCCTCCTCTCTCACGGTTTATTATATTCCCGTGTCAGTCTCCAGGTTTCCTCTCTCCCCCTCTATTATATTCCGCTGTCAGTCTTTTTGTACTCCTCTCACCCGCTCTATTATATGCCGCTCTCAGCGTCCGTGACGTCCTCTCTTCTGCTCGATTATATTCCACTGTCTGTCTCCGTGTCCTCCATTCTGCTGCTCTATTATATTCCTCTGTCAGTCTCCGGTTCCTCCTCTCTACCGCTCTATTATATTTCGCTGTCAGTGCGCGGGTCCTCCTCCCTCCTGGTCTATTATATACTGCTGACAGTCTCCAGTACCTCCTCTCTCCCGCACTTTTATTTTCCACTCTCAGTCTCCAGGTCATCCTCTCTCCCGCTCTATATATTCATCTGTCAGTCTCTGGGTCCTCAACTCTCCCGCTCTATTATAGTCTGCTGTCAGTCTCCGTTTCCTCCTCTCTCCCGCTCTACTATATTCCACTGTCAGTCTCCGGGTCCTCCTCTCTCCCGCTCTATGATATTCAGCTGTCAGTCTCCGCTTCCTCTTCTCTCCCTCTCTAATATATTCCACTGCTTTCTCGAGGTCCTCCGCTCTCCCGCTCTATTATATTCTGCTGTCAGTCTCCAGGTACTCCTCTCTCCCGCCCTATTAGATTCTGCTGTCTGTCGCCGGGTCCTCCTCTCTTCCTATCTATTATATTCAGCTGTCAGTCTCCAGGTCATCCTCTCTCCCACTCTGTTATATTCCGCTGTCAGACTCCGGGTCCTCTTCTCTACCGGTCTGTTATATTCCATTGTCAGTCTCCGGGTCCTCGTCTCTCCCACTCTATTATATTCTTCCGTCAGTCTCTGGGTCCTCAACTCTCCCGCTCTATTATATTCTGCTGTCAGTCTCCGTGTCTTCCGCTCCTCTGCTCAACTATATTCCGCTGTCAGTCTCTGGGTCCTCCTCTCTCCCGCTCTATGATATTCCGCTGTCAGTCTCTGGGTCCTCGTCTCTCCCGCTCCATTATATTCCGTTGTCAGTCTCTAGGTTTCCTCTCTCCCCATCTATTATATTCCGCTATCAGTCTTTGGGTACTCCTCTCTCCCGCTCTATTATATGCCGTTCTCAGTGTTTGTGTCCTCCTCTCTCCCGCCCTATTATATTCAGCTGTCTCTCTCTGGGTCCTCCACTCTCCCTATCTATTATATTCTGTTGTCAGTCTCCGGGTCCCTCTCTCTCCCGCTCTATTATATTCTTCTGTCATTCTCCAGGTCGTCAATTCTTCCGCTCTATAATAGTCCACGGTCAGTCTCCGGGTTCCCCTCTCTCCCGCTCTACTATATTCCGCTGTCAGTCTCCAGGTCCTCCTCTCTCCCGCTCTATTATATTCTGCTGCTAGTCTCCGGGTCCTCCTCTCTCCCGCTCTATTATATTCCGCTGTCCGGCGCTGGGTCCTCCTCTCTCCCGCTCTATGATATTCCACTGTCAGTCACGGGTCCTCCTCTCTCCTGCTGTGTTATATTCCACTGTCCGTCTCCGAGTGCTCCTCACTCCCGCTCTATTATATTCCTCTTTCAGTCTTCGGGTACTCCCCTCTCCCGCTCTATTATATTCTGCTGACAGTCTCCAGGACCTCCTCTCTTCCGCTCTATTATATTACGCTGTCAGTCTCAGGGTTCTCCTCTCTCCCGCTTTTTTATATTCCGCTGCCATTCTCTGGGTCCTTCTCTCACCTGCTCTATTATATTCCGCTGTCAGGCCCCGTGTCCTACTCTCTCCTGATCTATTATATTCCGCTGTCAGTCTCCAGGTTGTCCACTCATCCGCTCTATTATGTTCTGCTGTCATTCTCCGTGTACTCATCTCTCCCGCTCTATTATATTCCGCTGTCAGTCTCCAGGATCTCCTCTCTCACACTCTATTATATTCTGCTGTCAGTCTCCAGGATGTCCTCCCTCCCGCCCTATTATATTCCGCTGTCATTCTCCGGGTCCTCCTCTCTCCTGCTCTATTATATTCTGCTATCAGTTTCCGGGTCTGCCTCTCTCCCACACTATTATATTCTGCTGTCAGTTTCCGAATCCTATTCACTGCCTATCTATTATATTCTGGTGACAGTCTCGAGAACTTCTCTCCCGCTCTAGTATATTATGCTGTCAGTCTCAGGGTTCTCCTCTCTCCCGCTCTATTATATTCCGCTTTCAATTTCCGGGTCCTCATATCTCCTGCTCTGTTATATGTCACTCTCAAACTCCAGGTCCTCCTCTATCCCGCTCTGTTATATTCCACTTTCAATTTCCGGGTCCTCATATCTCCTGCTCTGTTATATGTCACTCTCAGACTCCGGGTCCTCCTCTATCCCGCTCTATTATATTCCGCCATCAGTCTCTCTGTTCTCTCTCCCACACTTTCATATTCCACTGTCAATCTGCAGGTCATCCTCTCTCCCAATCTATTATACTCCCCTGTCAGTCTTTTTGGACTCCTCTCTCCTGCTCTATTATATGCCGCTCTCAGTCTCCGTGTCCTCCTCTCTTCCGCTCGATTATATTCTACTGTCTGTCTCCGGGTCCTCCATTCTGCTGCTCTATTATATTCCTCTGTCAGTCTCCGGTTCCTCCTCTCTACCGGTCTATTATATTCCGCTGTCAGTGTGCGGGTCCTCCTCCCTCCCGGTCTATTATATGCTGCTGACAGTCTCCAGTACCTCCTCTCTCCCGCACTTTTATTTTCCACTCTCAGTCTCCAGGTCATCCTCTCTCCCGCTCTATTATATTCATCGGTCAGTCTCCGGGTCCTCCTCTCTCCCGCTCTACTATATTCCGCTGTCAGTCTCCGGGTCCTCCTCTCTCCCGCTCTATGATAGTCCGCTGTCAGTCTCCGTTTCCTCCTCTCTCCCTCTCTAATATATTCCACTGCTTTCTCCGGGTCCTCTGCTCTCCCACTTTATTATATTCTGCTGTCAGTCTCCGGGTACTCCTCTTTCCCGCCCTATTAGATTCTGCTGTCTGTCCCCGGGTCCTCCTCTCTTCCTATCTATTATATTCAGCTGTCAGTCTCCAGGTCATCCTCTCTCCCGCTCTGTTATATTCCGCTATCAGACTCCGGGTCCTCTTCTCTACCGGTCTGTTATATTCCATTGTCAGTCTCCGGGTCCTCCTCTCTCCCACTCTATTATATTCTTCCATCAGTCTCCAGGTCCTCAACTCTCCCGCTCAATTATATTCTGCTGTCAGTCTCCGTGTCTTCCTCTCCTCCGCTCTACTATATTCCGCTGTCAGTCTCTGGGTCCTCCTCTCTCCCGCTCTATGATATTCCGCTGTCAGTCTCTGGGTCCTCGTCTCTCCCGCTCCATTATATTCCGTTGTCAGTCTCAGGTTTCCTCTCTCCCCATCTATTATATTCCGCTATCAGTCTTTGGGAACGCCTCTCTCCCGCTCTATTATATGCCGTTCTCAGTGTTTGTGTCCTTCTCTCTCCCGCCCTATTATATTCTGCTTTCTCTCCCCGGGTCCTCCACTCTCCCTATCTATTATATGCGGCTGTCAGTCTCCAGGTCATCCTCTCTCCCGTTCTGTTATATCCCGCTGTCAGTCTCCGGGTCCTCTTCTCTACTGGTCTATTATATTCTGTTGTCAGTCTCCGGGTACCCCTCTCTCCCGCTCTATTATATTCTTCTGTCAGTCTCCGGGTCCTCAACTCTTCCGCTCTATAATAGTCCGTGGTCAGTCTTCGGGTTCTTTTCTCTCCCGCTCTACTATATTCCGCTGTCAGTCTCCGGGTCCTCCTCTCTCCCGCTCTATTATATTCTGCTGCTAGTCTCCAGGTCCTCCTCTCTCCCGCTCTATGATATTCCGCGGTCAATCTCCGGGTCCTCCTCTCTCTTGCTGTGTTATATTCCTCTGTCAGTCTCCGAGTGCTCCTCACTCCCGCTCTATTATATTCCTCTTTCAGTCTCCTGCTACTCCCCTCTCCCGCTCTATTATATCTGCAGTCATTCTCTGGGTTCTCCTCTCTCCTGCTCTTTTATATTCCGCTGTCAGTCTCCGGGTACTCCACTCTCCTGCTCTATTATATTCCGATGTCAGTCTCCAGGTCCTCCTCTCTTCCGCTCTATTATATTCCGCTGTCAGTCTCGGGGTTGTCCTCTCTACCACTGTATTATATTCTGCTATCAGTTTCCGGGTCCTCCGCTCTCCCACTCTATTATATTCTACTGTCAGTTTCCGGGTCCTACTCACTGCCAATCTATTATATTCTGTTGACATTCTCCAGGACCTCCTCTCTCCCGCTCTATTATATTCTGCTATCAGTTTCCGGGTCCTCCTCTCAAACACTCTATTATATTCTGCTATCAGTTTCCGGGTCCTCCTCTCTCCCACTCTAGTATATTCCGCTGTCAGTCTCCGGGTGCACCTCTCTCCCGCTCTATTATATTCCGCTCTCAGTCTCTGGGTACTCCTCTCTCCCGCTCTACTATATTCCGCTGTCAGTCTCCGGGTCCTCTCTTTCACGCTCTATTGTATTCCGCCGTCAGTCTGCGGGTCATCCTCTCTCCTGCTGTATCATATTCCATTGTCTGTCCCCAGTTCCTCCTCTCTCCCGCTCTATTACTCCACTGTCTGTCTCTGGATATTCCTCTCTCCTGCTTTATTATAATTCCGCTGTCATTCTCCGGATCCTCCTCACTCCCGCTCTATTATATTCCGCTGCCAGTCTCCGGGTCCTCCTCTCTCCCGCAATTTTATATTCCGCTGTCCGTCTCCAGGTCATCCTCTCTTCTGCTCCACTCTAATTCCGCTGTCAGTCTCCGGATCCAGCTCTCTCCCGCTCTATTATAATTCTGCAGTCAATCACTGGGTCCACCTCTCTCACACACTTTTATATTCCGCTGTCAATCTCCAGATCTTCCTCTCTCCCGCTCTACTATATTCCGCTGTCAGTCTCCGGGTCCTCCTCTCTCCCGCTCTATGATATTCCGCTGTCAGTCTCTGTTTCCTCCTCTCTCCCGCTCTATTATATTTCACTGTCATTCTCCAGGTCCTCCTATCTCCCGCTCTCTTATATTCCACTGTCTGTCCCCGGGTCCTCCTCTCTCCCTATCTATTATATTCTGCTGTCGGTCTCCAACTCGTCCTCTGTCCCGTTCTATTATATTCCGCTGTCAGTCTCCGGGTCCTCGTCTCTCCCGCTCTATTATATTCCGCTGGCAGTCTCGGGGTCCTCAACTCTCCTGCTCTATTATATTCTGCTGTCAGTCTCTGTTTCCTCCTCTCTCCTGCTCCATTATATTCCACTGTCATTCTCCAGGTCCTCCTATCTCCCGCTCTCTTATATTCCGCTGTCTGAATTGGGTCCTCCTCTCTCCCTATCTATTATATTCTGCTGTCAATCTCCAGCTCATCCTCTCTCCCGCTCTATTATATTCCGCTTTCAATTTCCGGGTCCTCATCTCTCCCGCTCTATTATATGCCACTGTCAGACTGCGGTTCCTCCTCTCTCCCGCTCTATTATATTCATCTGTCAGTCTCCGTGTCCTCCTCTCTCCCGCACTGTTATATTCCGCTGTCGGTCTCTCAGTCCTCTCTCCCACAAATTTATATTCCACTGTCAATCTGCAGGTCCTCCTCTCTCCCGCTCTATTATATTCTTCTGGCAGTCTCCGGGTCCTCGACTCTCCCGCTCTGTTATATTCCGTTGTAAGTCTCCAGGTTTCCTCTCTCGCCCTCTATTATATTCCGCTGTCAGTCTTTGGGTACTCCTCTCACCCGCTCTATCATATGCTGCTCTCAGTGTCCGTGTCCTCCTCTCTTCCGCTCTATGATATTCCGCTGTCTATCTCCGGGTCCTCCTATCTCCTGCTCTATTATATTCCGCTGTCAGCCTCCAGTTCCTCCTCTCTCTTGCTCTATTATATTCCGCTGTAAGTGTGTGGGTCCTCCGCCCTCCCGGTCTATTATATGCTGCTGACAGTCTCCAGGACCTCCTCTCTCCCGCACTTTTATATTCCGCTCTCAGTCTCCAGGTGATCCTCTCTCTGGCTCTGTTATATTCCGCTGTCAGTCTCTGGGTTCTCTTCTGTACCGGTCTATTATATTCCGTTGTCAGTCTCCGGGTCCTCCTCTCTCCCGTTCTATTATATTCTGCTGCTAGTCTCCGGGTCCTCTTCTCTCCCGCTCGATTATATTCTTCTGTCAGTCCCCAATCCTCAACTCTCCCGCTCTATTATAGTCCGCTCTCAGTCTCCGTGTCCTCCTCTCTCCCGCTCTACTATATTCCGCTGTCAGTCTCCGGGTCCTCCTCTCTCCCGTTCTATGATATTCCGCTCTCAGTCTCTGTTTCCTCCTCTCTCCCACTGTAATATATTCCACTGTTATTCTCCGGGTCCTCCTCCCTCCCGTTCTATTATATTCTGCTGTCAGTCTCCGGGTACTCCTCTCTCCCACCCTATTATATTCTGCTCTCTGTCCCCGGGTCCTCCTCTCTCCCGATCTATTATATTCGGCTGTCAGACTCCAGGCCATCCTCTTTCCCGCACTATTATAAATTGCTGTCATTCTTCGGGTCTTCGTCCCTCCCCCTCTATTATATTCCGCTGTCTGTCTCTGGGTTTTCCTCTCTCCTGCTCTATTATATGCTGCTGTCAGTCTCCAGGACATCCTCTCTCCCACTCTATTATATTGCACTGTCAGTCTCCGTGTCCTCCTCACTCACGCTCTATTAAATTATGCTATCAGTTTCCGGATCCTCCTCTCTCCCGCTCTATTATATTCTGCTGTCACTTTCCGGGTCCTACTCCCTCCCGCTCTGTTATATTCCGCTGTCAGTCTCTCAGTCCTCTCTCCCACACTTTTATATTCCTCTGTCAATCTGCAGGTCCTCCTCTCTCCCGCTCTATTATATTCCGTTGTCAGTCTCCAGGTTTCCTCTCTCCCACTCTATGATATTCCGCTGTCAGTCTCTGTTTCTTCCTCTCTCCTGCTCTAATATATTCCATGTTATTCTCCGGGTCCTCCTCTCTCCCGCTCTATTATATTCTGCTGTCAGTTTCCGGATCCTCCTCTCTCCCGCTCTATTATATTCTGCTGTCGGTTTCCGGGACCTGCTCCCTCCCGATCTATTATATTCTGCTGTCACTTTCCAGGACCTACTCCCTCCCGATCTATTATATTCTGCTGACAGTCTCCAGGACCTCCTCTCTCCCGCTCTATTATATTACGGTGTCAGTCTCAGGGTTCTCCTCTCTCCCGCTATTTTATACTCCCCTGCCTGTCTCTGGGTCCTCCTCTCTCCTGCTCTATTATATTCCGCTGTCAGTCTTCAAGTCCTCCTCTCTCCCATTCGATTATACTCTGCTGTCAGTGTCCAGGCCCTCCTCTCTCCCACCCTAATATATTGTGCTGTCAGTCTCTGGGACTTCCTCTCTCCTGCTCCTTTATATTCCGCTGTCAGTCTCTGGGTCCTCCTCACACCCGTTCTATCATATTCTGCTGTCAGTCTCCGTGTCATCTCTCTCCAGCTCTATTACATTCTGCTGTCAGTCTCCGGGTCCTCATCTTTCCAGTTCTATTATATTCCATTGTCAGTCTCCGGGTCATCCTCTCTCCCGTTGTATCATATTCTGCTGAATGTCCCCGGATCCTCCTCTCTCCCGCTCTATTATATTCTGCTGTCAGTCACCGGGTCCTCCTCTCTCCTGCTGTATTATATTCCGCGTTCAATTTCCGTGTCCTCATATCTCCCGCTCTATTATATTCTGCTGTCAGTCTCCGGGTCCTCCTCTCTCCCGCTCTGTTATATTCCGCTGACAGTCTCACAGTCCTCTCTCCCACACTTTTATATTACACTGTCAATCTGCAGGTCCTCCTCTCTCCCGCTCTATTATATTCTGCTGTCCGTCTCCGGGTCCTCATCTCTCCCGTTCTATTATATTCTGCTGTCAGTCTCCAGGTTTCCTCTCTCTCCCTCTATTATATTCCGCTGTCATTCTTTGGGAACTCCTCTCTCCCGCTCTATTATATGCCGCTCTAAGTGTCCATGTCCTCCTCTCTTCCGCTCTATTATATGCTGCTGTCAGTCTCCGGATACTCCTCTCTCCCGCCCTATTATATTTTGCTGTCTGTCCCCGGGTCCTCCTCTCTCCCTATTTATTATATTCGCCTGTCAGTCTCCAGGTCATCCTCTCTCCCGCTCTGTTATATTCCGCTGTCAGTCTCCGGATCCTCTTCTAGACCGGTCTATTATATTCCGCTGTCAGTCTCCGGGTCCTCCTCTCTCCCGCTCTACTATATTCCTCTGTCAGTCTCCAGGTCCTCCTCTCTCCCGCTCTGTTATATTCCGCTGTCAGTCTCCGAGTGCTCCTCACTCCCACTCTCTTATATTCCGCTGTCAGCCTCCGGTTCCTCTTCTCTCCCGCTCTATTATATTCCGCTGTCAGTGTGCGGGTCCTCCTCCCTCCCGGTCTATTATATGCTGCTGACAGTCCAAAGTACGTCCTCTCTCCCGCACTTTTATATTCCGCTCTCAGTCTCCAGGTCATCCTCTCTGCCGCTCTGTTATATTCCGCTGTCAGTCTCCGGGTCCTCCTCTCTCCCGCTCTATTATATTCCGCTTTCAGTCTCCTTGTTCTCCTGTCTCCTGCACTTTAATTTCCGCTGTCAGTCTCCGGGTCCTCCTCTCTCCCGCTCTATGATATTCCGATGTCAATCTCTCTTTCCTCATTTCTCCCGGTCTATTATATTCCGCTCTCAGTCTCCGGGTCCTCCTCTCTGCCACTCTATTATAATTCCGCTGCCTGTCTCCAGTTCCTCCACTCTCCCGCTGTATATATTCCGCTGTCAGTCTCTGGTTATTCCTCTCTCCCGCTCTATTATATTCCGCTGTCAGTCTCCAGGTCATCCTCTCTTCCGCTCTACTATAATTCCGCTGTCTGTCTCCGCGTCCTCCTCTCTCCCGCTCTACATATTCCGCTGTCAGTCTCTGGGATATTCCTCTCTCCCGCTCTATTATAATTCCATTGTCAGTCTCCGGAACCTACTCTCTCCCACTCTATAATATTCCGCTGTCAGTCTCCTAGTCTTCCTCTTTCCCGCTCTATTATATTCCGCTCTCAGTCTCTGGGTCCTCCTCTTTCTGGGTCTATAATATTCCACTGTCAGTCAGATCTCCGGGTCATCCTCTCTCCTGCACTATTATATTCGGCTGTCTGTCCCCGGGTCATCCTCTCTCCCGCTCTATAATACTCTGCTGTCAGTCTCCAGGTCATCCTCTCTCCAACTCTATTATATTCTGCTGTCTGTCTCCAGGTGCTCATCTCTCCCACTATATTATATTCCACTTTATGTCTCCGGGTCCTCCTCTCTCCCGCTCTATTATATTCTGCTGTCTGTCTCGGAGTCCTTCTCTGTCCCGCTCTATATATGCCGCTGTCATTCTCTGGATACTCCTCTCTCCCGCTCTATTATAATTCCGCTGCCAGACTCCGGATCATTATCTCTCCCGTTCTATTATATTCCGCTGTCAGTCTCTGGGTCCTCCTCTCTCCTGCTCTTTTATATTCCGCTGTCAGTCTCCGGGTTCCCCTCTGTCTTGCTCTAAATATTCCGCTGTCATTCTCTGGTTATTCCTCTCTCCCGCTCTATTATAATTCCTTTGTCAGTCTCAGGGTAATCCTCTCACCCGCACTATTATTTTCGGCTGTCTGTCTCCGGGGCCTCCTCTCTCCCGCTCTATATATTCCTCTGTCAGTCCCTGCTTATTCCTCTCTCCCGTTCTATTATAATTTCTTTGTCAGTCTCCAGAACCTACTCTCTCCCGCTCTATTATATTCCGCTGTCAGTGTCCGGGTCCTCCTCTGTCCCGCTCTATTATATGCCGCTGTCTGTCTCCGGTTCCTCCTCTCTCCCGCTCTATATGTTCCGCTGTCAGTCTCTGGTTATTCCTCTCTCCCGAATCTATTATAATTCCACGGTCAGTCTCCGGAACTTACTTTCTCCCGCTCTATTATATTCCGCTTTCAGTCTCCAGGATCTCCTGTCTCCCGCTCTATTATATTCCGCTGTCTGTCTCCGGGTTCCCCTCTCTCCCACTCTAAATATTCCGCTGTCAGTCTCTGGTTATTCCTCTGTCCCGCTCTATTATACTCGGCTGTCTGTCCCCGGGTCATCCTCTCTCCCACTCTATTGTATTCTGCTGTCGGTCTCCAGGTGCTAATCTCTCCCACTCTATTATATTCCGCTGTATGTCTCCGGGTCCTCCTCTCTCCCTCTCTATTATATTCCGCAATAAGTCTCTGGGTTCTCCTCTCTCCCACTCTATTATATTCTGCTTTCAGTCTCCGGGTCCTCAACTCACCCGTTATATTATATTCCGCTGTAAGTCTCTGGTTCATCCTCTCTCCCGCTCTATTATATTCCCCTGTCAGTCTCCGGGTCTTCCTCCCTCCCACTCTTTTATATTCCGCTGTCAGTCTCCGGGTCCCGCTCTCTCCCGCTCTATTATATTCCGCTGTCAGTCTCGGGATCCTCCTCTTTCCCGCTCTATTATATTCCACTGTCAGTTTCTGGGTCCTACTCTTTCCCGCTCGATTATATTCCGCTGTCAGTCTCCGGGTCATCCTCTCTCCCGCACTATTATATTCGGCTGTCTGTCCCCGGGTCCTCCTCTCTCCCACTCTATAATATTCTGATGTCAGTCTCCAGGTCATCCACTCTCCCGCTCTATTATATTCTGCTGTATGTCTCCAGGTCCTCCTCTCTCCCGCGCTATTATATTCCGCTGTCATTCTCTGGATACTCCTCTCTCCCGCTCTATTATAATTCCGCTGTCAGTCTCCGGATCATCATCTCTCCCGCTCTATTATATTCAGCTGTCAGTCTCTGGTTCCTCCTCTTTCCGGGTCTATTATATTCCGCTGTCAGTCTCCGGGTCATCGTCTCTCCCGCACTAATATATTCGGCTCTCTGTCTCCGGGTCATCCTCTCTCCCACTTCATAATATTCTGCTGTCAGTCTCCAGGTCATCCTCTCTCCCACTCTATTATATTCTGCTGTCTGACTCCAGGTGCTCATCTCTCCCACACTATTATATTCCGCTGTCAGTCTCCGGGTCATCCTCTCTCCCACACTATTATATAAGGGTGTCTGTCCCCGGGTCCTCCTCTCTCCCGCTCTATAATATTTTGCTGTCAGTCTCCAGGTCATCATCTTCCCGCTCTATTATATTCTGCTGTATGTCTCCTGGTCCTCCTCTTTCCCACTCTATTATATTCCGCTGTCATTCTCTGGATACACCTCTCTCCCGCGCTATTATAATTCCGCTGTCAGTCTGTGGATCATCATCTCTCCCGCTCTATTATATTCTGCTGTCATTGTCTGGGTCATCCTCTCTCCCATTCTAGTATATTCGGCTGTCAGTCTACGGAATCTCCTCTCTCCCGCTCTATTATATTCCGCTGTCAGTCTCTGGTTTCTTCTCTCTCCCGTTCTATTATATTCTGCTATCAGTCTCCGGGTTCTCAACTCTCCCGCTATATTATATTCTGCTGTCAGTCTCCAGGTCCTCCTCGCTCCCGCTCTTTTATATTCTGCTGTCAGTCTCCGAGTCCCCTTCTCTCCCGCTCTATTATATTCCGCTGTCAGTCTCCAGGTCCTCCTCTCTCCCACTCTATTATATTCCGCTGTCAGTCTCTGGGTCCTCCTCTCTCCCGCTCTTTTATATTCCGCTGTCAGTCTCCGGGTCCCACTCTCTCTCGCTCTATTATATTCCGCTGTCAGTCTCTGGGTCCAACTCTTTCCCGCTCTATTATATTCCACTTTCAATCTCTGGGTCATCCTTTCTCCCACATTATTATATTTGGCTGTCTGTCCCCGGGTCGTCCAATCTCCTGCATTATAATAGTCTGCTGTTTGGCTCCGGGTCATCCTCTCTCCCGCACTATTATAAACGGCTGTCTTTCCCCGGGTCATCCGCTCTCCCGCTCTATAATATTCTGCCGTCAGTCTCCAGGTCATCCTCTCTCCCACTCTATTATATTCTGCAGTCTGTCTCCAGGTGCTCGTTTCTCCCACTCTATTATATTCCGCTGTATGTCTCCGGGTCCTTCTCTCTCCCGCTCTATTATATTCCGCTTTCAGTCTCCGTGTTCTCCTATCTCCTGCACTTTTATATTCCGCTGTCAGTCTCCAGGTCATCCTCTCTTCCGCTCTACTATAATTCCGCTGCCTGTCTCCGGGTCCTCCTCTGTCCCGCTCTATATATTCTGCTGTCAGTCCCTGCTTATTCCTCTCTCCCGTTGTATTATAATTTCTTTGTCAGTCTCCACAACCTACTCTCTTCCGCTCTATTATATTCCGCTGTCTGTCTCCGGTTCCTCCTCTCTCCCGCTCTATATGTTCCGCTGTCAGTCTCTGGTTATTCCTCTCTCCCGAATCTATTATAATTCCACGGTCAGTCTCCGGAACTTACTTTCTCCCGCTCTATTATATTCCGCTTTCAGTCTCCAGGATCTCCTGTCTCCCGCTCCATTATATTCCGCTGTCTGTCTCCGCGTTCCCCTCTCTCCCACTCTAAATATTCCGCTGTCAGTCTCTGGTTATTCCTCTGTCCTGCTCTATTATATACGGCTGTCTGTCCCCGGGTCATCCTCTCTCCCACTCTATTGTATTCTGCTGTCGGTCTCCAGGTGCTCATCTCTCCCACTCTATTATAATCCTCTCACCCGCACTATTATTTTCGGCTGTCTGTCTCCGGGTCCACCTCTCTCCCGCTCTATATATTCCACTGTCAGTCCCTGCTTATTCCTCTCTCCCACTCTATTATAATTCCTTTGTCAGTCTCCGGGTCATCCTCTCCTGCAATATTATATTCGGCTGTCTGTCCCCGGGTCCACCTCTCTCCCACTCTATTATATTCTGCTGTATGTCTCCGGGTCCTCCTCTCTCCTGATCTTTTATATTCCACTGTCATTCTCTATTATATTCTGCTGCCATTCTCTGGGTCATCCTCTCTCCCGCTCTATTATATTCCACTCTCAGTTTCCTAGTCTTCCTCTTTCCCGCTCTATTATATTCCGCTGTTAGTCTCTGGGTCCTCCTCTCTCCCGCTCTTTTATATTCCGCTGTCAGTCTCCGGGTCCTCCTCTTTCCTGCTCTATTATATTCCGCTGTCAGTCTCTGGTTATTCCTCTCTCCCACTCTATTATAATTCCTTTGTCAGTCTCCGGGTCATCCTCTCCAGCAATATTATATTAGGTTGTCTGTCCCCGGGTCCTCCTCTCTCCCGCTCCATAATATTCTGCTGTCAGTCTCCGGATCATCATCTCTCCCGCTCTATCATATTCAGCTGTCAGACTCTGGTTCCTCCTCTTTCCCGGACTATTGTATTCCGCTGTCAGTCTCCGAATCATCCTCTCTCCCGCACTAATATATTCGGCTCTCTGTCTCCGGGTCATTCCCTCTCCCACTTTATAATATTCTGCTGTCAATCTCCAGGTCATCCTCTCTCCCACTCTATTATATTCTGCTGTCTGTCTCCAGGTGCTCATCTCTCCCACTCTATTATATTCCGTTGTATGTCTCCGGGTCATCCTCTGTCCTGCACTATTATATTCGGCTGTCTGTCCCCGGGTCCTCCTCTCTCCCGCTCTATAATATTCTGCTGTCAGTCTCCATGTCATCCACTCTCACGTTCTACTGTATTCAGCTGTATGTCTCCAGGTCCTCCTCTCTCCCACGCTAATATATTCCGCTGTCAGTCACTGGATACCCCTCTCTCCCGCTCTATTATAATTCCGCTGCCAGACTTCGGATCATCATCTCTCCTGCTCTATTATATTCTGCTGTCAGTCCCTGGGTCCGCCTCTCTCCCGCTCTTTTATATTCCGCTGTCAGTCTCCAGGTCCTCCTCTATCCCGCTCTATTAGATTCCGCTGTCTGTCTCTGGGTTCCCCTCTCTCTTGCTCTAAAAATTCCGCTGTCAGTCTCTGGTTATTCCTCTCTCCCGCTCTATTTTAATTCCTTTGTCAGTCTCCGGGTTATCCTCTCTCCCGCACTATTATATTCGGCTGTCTGTCCCCGGATCCTCCTCTCTCCTGCTCTATTATATTCTGCTGTATGTCTCCGGGTCCTCCTCTCTCCCGCTCTTTTATATTCCACTGTCATTCTCTAGATTCTCCTCTCTTCCGCTCTATTATAATTCCGCTGTCAGTCTCCGGATCATCATCTCTCCCGCTCTATTACATTCTGCTGCCATTATCTGGGTCATCGTCTCTCCCGCTCTATTATATTCCACTCTCAGTTTCCTAGTATTCCTCTTTCCTGCTCTATTATATTCCGCTGTCAGTCTCCGGGTCATCCTCTCTCCCACACTATTATATCAGGGTGTCTGCCCCGGGTCCTCCTCTCTCCCGCTCTATTATATTCCGCTGTCAGTCTCCGGGTCCACCTCTCTCCCGCTCTATTATATTCCGCTGTCAGTCTCTGGGTCCTCCTCTCTCCCGCTCTTTTATATTACGCTGTCAGTCTCCGGATCCCACTCTCTCTCACTCTATTATATTCCGCGTTCAGTCTCAGGCCCGTCCTCACTCCCGCTCTATTATATTCCGCCGTCAGTCTCTGGATCCTCCTCATTCCCACTCTATTATATTCCGCTTTCAGTCTCTGGGTCCTACTCTTTCCCGGTCTATTATATTCCGCTTTCATTCTCCGGGTCATCCTTTCTCCCACATTATTATATTCAGCTGTCTGTCCCCGGGTCGTCCAATCTCCTGCATTATAATATTCTGCTGTCAGTCTCCAGGTCATCCTCTCTCCCACTCTATTATATTCTGCAGTCTGTCTCCAGGTGCTCGTTTCTCCCACTCTATTATATTCCGCTATATGTCTCCGGGTCCTTCTCTCTCCCGCTCCATATATTCCGCTGTCATTCTCTGGATACTCCTCTCTCCCGCTCTATTATAATTCCACAGCCAGACTCCGGATCATCATCTCTCCCGTTCTATTATATTCTGCTGTCAGTCTCTGGGTCCTCCTCTCTCCCGCTCTTTTATATTCCGCTGTCAGTCTCCGGGTCCTCCTCTTTCCTGCTCTATAATATTCCGCTGTCTGTCTCTGGTTATTCCTCTCTCCCGCTCTACTATAATTCCTCTGTCAGTCTCCGGGTCATCCTCTCCAGCAATATTATATTCAGCTGTCTGTCCCCGGGTCCTCCTCTCTCCCGCTCTATTATATTCTGCTGTATGTCTCCAGGTCCTCCTCTCTCCAGCACTCATATATTCCGCTGTCATTCTCTGGATACTCCTCTCTCCCGCTCTATTATAATTCCGCTGTCAGTCTCCGGATCATCATCTCTCCCGCTCGATTATATTCAGCTGTCAGTCTCTGGGCCATACTCTCTCCCGCACTAATATATTCGGCTCTCTGTCTCCGGGTCATCCTCTCTCCCACTTTATAATATTCTGCTGTCAATCTCCACGTCATCCTCTCTCCCACTCTATTATATTCTGCTGTCTGTCTCCAGGTGCTCATCTCTCCCACTATATTATATTCCACTGTATGTCTCCGGGTCCTCCTCTCTCCAGCTCTATTATATTCCGCTGTCAGTCTCTGGATCCTACTCATTCCCGCTCTATTATATTCCACTTTCAGTCTCTGGGTCCTAATCTTTCCCGCTCTATTATATTCCGCTTTCATTCTCCGGGTCATCCTTTCTCCCACATTATTATATTCGGCTGTCTGTGCCCGGGTCGTCCAATCTCCTGCATTATAATATTCTGCTGTCAGTCTCCAGGTCATCCTCTCTCCCACTCTATTATATCCTGCAGTCTGTCTCCAGGTGCTCGTTTCTCCCACTCTATTATATGCGGCTATATATCTCGGGGTGCTTCTCTCTCCCGCTCCATATATATTCCGCTGTCATTCTCTGGATACTCCTCTCTCCCGCTCTATTATAATTCCGCTGCCAGACTCCGGATCATCATCTCTCCGGTTCTATTATATTCTGCTGTCAGTCTCTGGGTCCTCCTCTCTCCCGCTCTTTTATATTCAGCTGTCTGTCCCCGGGTCCTCCTCTCTCCCGCTCCATAATATTCTGCTGTCAGTCTCCGGATCATCATCTCTCCCGCTCTATTATATTCAGCTGTCAGTCTCTGCTTCCTCCTCTTTCCAGGTCTATTATATTCCGCTGTCAGTCTCCGGGTCATCCTCTTTCCCGCACTAATATATTCGGCTCTCTGTCTCCGGGTCATCCTCTCTCCCACTTTATAATATTCTGCTGTCAATCTCCACGTCATCCTCTCTCCCACTCTATTATATTCTGCTGTCTGTCTCCAGGTGCTCATCTCTCCCACTCTATTATATTCCGTTGTATGTCTCCGGTTCATCCTCTGTCCTGCACTATTATATTCGGCTGTCTGTCCCCGGGTCCTCCTCTCTCCCGCTCTATAATATTCTGCTGTCAGTCTCCATGTCATCCACTCTCCCGCTCTATTGTATTCAGCTGTATGTCTCCAGGTCCCCCTCTCTCCCGCGCTATTATATTGCGCTGTCATTCTCTGGATACCCCTCTCTCCTGCTCTATTATAATTCCGCTGCCAGACTTCGGATCATCATCTCTCCTGCTCTATTATATTCCACTCTCAGTTTCCTAGTCTTCCTCTTTCCCACTCTATTATATTCCGCTGTTAGTCTCTGGGTCCTCCTCTTTCCTGCTCTATTATATCAGGGTGTCTGTCCCCGGGTCCTCCTCTCTACCGCTCTATAATATTCTGCTGTCAGTCTCCAGGTCATCAAATTCCCGCTCCATTATATTCTGCTGTCAGTCTCCGGGTCATCCTCTCTCCCACTCTATTATATTCTGCAGTCTGTCTCCAGGTGCTCGTTTCTCCCACTCTATTATATTCTGCTATATGTCTCCGGGTCCTTCTCTCTCCCGCTCTATATATTCCGCTGTCATTCTCTGGATACTCCTCTCTCCCGCTCTATTATAATTCCGCTGCCAGACTCCGGATCATCATCTCTCCCGTTCTATTATATTCTGCTGTTAGTCTCTGGGTCCTCCTCTCTCCCGCTCTTTTATATTCCGCTGTCAGTCTCCGGGTCCTCCTCTTTCCTGCTCTATTATATTCCGCAGTCTGTCTCTGGGTTCCCTTCTCTCCCACTCTAAATAGTCCGCTGTCAGTCTCTGGTTATTCCTCTCTCCCGCTCTATTATAATTCCTTTTTCAGTCTCCAGGTCATCCTCTCCTGAAATATTATGTACGGCTGTCTGTCCCTTGGTCCTCCTCTCTCCCGCTCTATAATATTCTGCTGTCAGTCTCCAGGTCATCCACTCTCCCGCTCCATTATATTCTGCTGTATGTCTACAGGTCCTCCTCTCTCCCGCGCTATTATATTCCGCTGTCATTCTCTGGATACTCCTCACTCCCGCTGTATTATAATTCCGCTGTCAGTCTCTGGATCATCATCTCTCCCGCTCTATTATATTCAGCTGTCAGTCTCTGGTTCTTCCTCTTTCCCGCTCTATTATATTCCGCTGTCAGTCTCCGGGTCATCCTCTTGCCCGCACTAATATATTCGGCTCTCTGTCTCCGGGTCATCCTCTCTCCCACTTTATAATATTCTGCTGTCAGTCTCCAGGTCAGCCTCTCTCCCACTCTATTATATTCTGCTGTCTGTCTCCAGGTGCTTATCTCTCCCACTCTATTATATTCCGCTGTCATTCTCTGTGTCCTCCTCTCTCCCGCTCTATAATATTCTGCTGTCAGTCCCCAGGTCATCCACTCTCCCGCTCTATTTTATTCTGCTGTATGTCTCCAGGTACTCCTCTCTCCTGCCCTATTATATTCCGCTGTCAATCTCTGGCTACACCTCTCTCCCGCCCTATTATAATTCCGCTGACAGACTCCGGATCATCATCTCTCCCGCTCTATTATATTCTGCTGTCAGTCTCTGGGTCTGCCTCTCTACCGCTCTTTTATATTGCGCTGTCAGTCTCCGGGTCCGCCTCTCTCCCGCTCTATTAGATTCTGCTGTATGTCCCTGGGTCCTCCTCTTTTCTACTCTATTATATTCTGCTGTAAGTCTCCGGGTCATCCGCTCTCCCGCACTATTATTTTCGGCTGTCTGTCCCCGGGTCTTCCTCTCTCCCACTCTACAATATTCTGCTGTCAGTCTCCAGGTCATCCTCTCTCCCACTCTATTATATTCTGCTGTCTGTCTCAGGGTCATCCACTCTCCCGCTCCATTATATTCTGCTGTATGTCTCCAGGTCCTCCTCTCTCCCGCGCTATTATATTCCACTGTCATTCTCTGGATACTCCTCACTCCCGCTGTATTATAATTCCGCTGTCAGTCTCTGGATCATCATCTCTCCCGCTCTATTATATTCTGCTGTCAGTCTCTGGGTCTGCCTCTCTACCGCTCTTTTATATTGCGCTGTCAGTCTCCGGGTCCTCCTCTCCCCCCCTCTATTATATTCCGCTCTCAGTCTCCTACTCTTCCTCTTTCCCGCTCTATTAGATTCTGCTGTATGTCCCTGGGTCCTCCTCTTTTCTACTCTATTATATTCTGCTGTAAGTCTGCGGGTCATCCGCTCTCCCGCACTATTATTTTCGGCTGTCTGTCCCCGGGTCTTCCTCTCTCCCACTCTGTACAATATTCTGCTGTCAGTCTCCAGGTCATCCACTCTCCCACTCTATTATATTCTGCTATATGTCTCCAGGTCCTCCTCTCTCCCGCACTAATATATTCCGCGGTCAGTCTCCGGGTCATCCTCTCACCCGCACTAATACGTTCGGCTCTCAGTCTCCGGGTCATCCTCTTTCCCACTTTATAATATTCTGCTGTCAGTCCCCAGGTCAGCCTCTCTCCCACTCTATTATATTCTGCTGTCTGTCTCCAGGTGCTTATTTCTCCCACTCTATTATATTCCGCTGTCATTCTCTGTGTCCTCCTCTCTCCCGCTCTATAATATTCTGCTGTCAGTCCCCAGGTCATCCACTCTCCCGCTCTATTTTATTCTGCTGTATGTCTCCAGGTACTCCTCTCTCCCGCCCTATTATATTCCGCTGTCATTCTCTGGCTACCCCTCTCTCCCGCCCTATTATAATTCCGCTGACAGACTCCGGATCATCATCTCTCCCGCTCTATTATATTCTGCTGTCAGTCTCTGGGTCTGCCTCTCTACCGCTCTTTTATATTGCGCTGTCTGTCTCCGGGTTCCCCTCTCTCCTGATCTATAATATTCCGCTGTCAGTCTCTGGGTCCTCCTCTCTCCCATTTTTTATATTCTGCTGTCAGTCTCTGGGTCCTCATTTCTCCCGGTCTATTATTTTCCGCTCTCAGTCTCCGGGTCCTCCTCTCTCCCGCTCTGTTATATTCCACAGTCAGTCTCCGGTTCCTCCTCTCTCCCACTGTGTATATTCCACTCTCAGTCTCTGTTTATTCCTCTCTCCCGCTCTATTATAATTCCTCTGTCAGTCTCCGGAACCTCCTCTATCCCGCTCTGCTATATTCCGCTTTCAGTATCCAGGTCCCCCTCTCTCCCGCACTTTTCTTTTCCGCTCTCAGTCTGCAGGTCATCCTCTCTTCCGCTCTACTATAATTCCGCTGTCTGTCTCCGGGTCCTCCTCTCTCCCGCTCTATATATTCCGCTGTCATTCTCTGGTTATTCCTCTCTCCCGTTCTATTATAATTCCTTTGTCAGTCTCCGGAACTTACTCTCTCTGGCTCTATTATATTCCGCTGTCAGTGTCCGAGTCCTCCTCTCTCACACTCTATATATTCCGCTTTCAGTCTCTGGTTATTACTCTCTCCCGCTCTATTATAATTCCTTTGTCAGTCTCCGGAACCTCCTCTATCCCGCTCTGCTATATTCCGCTTTCAGTATCCAGGTCCCCCTCTCTCCCGCACTTTTCTTTTCCGCTCTCAGTCTCCAGGTCATCCTCTCTTCCGCTCTACTATAATTCCGCTGTCTGTCTCCGGTCCTCCTCTCTCCCGCTCTATATATTCCGCTGTCAGTCTCTGGTTATTCCTCTCTCCCGTTCTATTATAATTCCTTTGTCAGTCTCCGGAACTTACTCTCTCTGGCTCTATTATATTCCGCTGTCAGTGTCCGAGTCCTCCTCTCTCACACTCTATATATTCCGCTTTCAGTCTCTGGTTATTACTCTCTCCCGCTCTATTATAATTCCTTTGTCAGTCTCCGGAACTTCCTTTCTCACGCTCCATTATATTCCGCATTCAGTCTCCATGTCCTCCTCACTCCCGTTCTTTTATATTCTGCTGTCAGTCTCCGAGTCCCCTTCTCTCCCTTTCTATTATATTATGCTGTCAGTCTCCGGCCCGTCCTCACTCCCGCTCTTTTATATTCCGCTGTCAGTCTCTGGATCCTCCTCTTTCCCGCTCTATTATATTCCGCTGTCAGTCTCTGGGTCCTACTCTTTCCCGCTCTATTATATTCCGCTTTCATTCTCCGCGTCATCCTTTCTCCCACATTATTATAGTCGGCTGTCTGTCCCCGGGTCGTCCAATCTCCTGCATTGTAATATGCTGCTGTTTGTCTCTGGGTCATCCTCTCTCCCTCACTATTATATTCGGCTGTCTGTCCCCGGGTCATCCGCTCTCCCGCTCTATAATATTCTGCTGTCAGTCTCCAGGTCATCCACTCTCCCGCTCTATTAGATCCTGCTGTATGTCCCTGGGTCCTCCTCTTTTCTACTCTAATATATTCCGCTCTAAGTGTCTGGGTCATCCGCTCTCCCGCACTATTATTTTCGGCTGTCTGTCCCCGGGTCTTCCTCTCTCCCACTCTACAATATTCTGCTGTCAGTCTCCAGGTCATCCTCTCTCCCACTCTATTATATTCTGCTGTCTGTCTCCGGGTGCTCTTCTCTCCCTCTCTATTATATTCCGCTGTATGTCTCCGGGTCCTCCTCTCTCCCGCTCTATTATATCCTGCTGTCAGTCTCGGAGTCCTTCTCTCTCCCGCTCTATATATTCCGCTGTCATTCTCTGGATACTCCTCTCTCCCGCTCTGTTTTAGTTCCGCTGCCAGACTCCGGATCATCACATCTCCCTCTCTATTATATTCTGCTGTCAGTCTCCGGGTCCTCCTCTGTCCCGCTCTTTTATATTCTGCTGTCAGTCTCCAGGACCTCCTCACTCCCGCTCTAATATATTCCGTTTTCTGTCTCCGGGTTTCCCTCTCTCCCACTCTGAATATTCCTCTGTTAGTCTCTGGTTATTCCTCTCTCCCTGTCTATTATAATTCTTTTGTCAGTCTCCGGATCTTCCTCTCTCCCGCTCTATTATATTCCGCTGTCATTCCCTGGATACTCCTCACTCCCGCTGTATTATAATTCCGCTGTCAGTCTCTGGATCATCATCTCTCCCCCTCTATTATATTCAGCTGTCAGTCTCTGGTTCTTCCTCTTTCCTGCTCTATTATATTCCGCTGTCAGTCTCCGGGTCATCCTCTTGCCCGCACTAATATATTCGGCTCTCTGTCTCCGGGTCATCCTCTCTCCCACTTTATAATATTCTGCTGTCAGTCTCCAGGTCAGCCTCTCTCCCACTCTATTATATTCTGCTGTCTGTCTCCAGATGCTTATCTCTCCCACTCTATTATATTTCGTTGTCATTCTCTGTGTCCTCCTCTCTCCCGCTCTATAATATTCTGCTGTCAGTCCCCAGGTCATCCACTCTCCCGCTCTATTTTATTCTGCTGTATGTCTCCAGGTACTCCTCTCTCCTGTCCTATTATATTCCGCTGTCAATCTCTGGCTACCCCTCTCTCACGCCCTATTATAATTCCGCTGACAGACTCCGGATCATCATCTCTCCCGCTCTATTATATTCTGCTGTCAGTCTCTGGGTCTGCCTCTCTACCGCTCTTTTATATTGCGCTGTCAGTCTCCGGGTCCTCCTCTCTCCCGCTCTATTATATTCCGCTCTCAGTCTCCTACTCTTCCTCTTTCCCACTCTATTAGATTCTGCTGTATGTCCCTGGGTCCTCCTCTTTTCTACTCTATTATATTCCGCTCTAAGTCTCCGGGTCATATGCTCTCCCACACTATTATTTTCGGCTGTCTGTCCCCGGGTCTTCCTCTCTCCCACTCTACAATATTCTGCTGTCAGTCTCCAGGTCATCCTCTCTCCCACTCTATTATATTCTGCTGTCTGTCTCCGGGTGCTCGTCTCTCCCTCTCTATTATATTCCGCTGTATGTCTCCGGGTCCTCCGCTGTCCCGCTCTATTATATTCTGCTGTCAGTCTCAGAGTCCTTCTCTCTCCCGCTCTATATATTCCGCTGTCATTCTCTGGATACTCCTCTCTCCCGCTCTGTTTTAATTGCGCTGCCAGACTCCGGATCATCATCTCTCCCTCTCTATTATATTCTGCTGTCAGTCTCCGGGTCCTCCTCTGTCCCGCTCTATTATATTCTGCTGTCAGTCTCCGGGACCTCCTCTCTCCCGCTCTAATATATTCCGTTGTCTGTCTCCGGGTTTCCCTCTCTCCCACTCTAAATATTCCTCTGTTAGTCTCTGGTTATTCCTCTCTCCCTGTCTATTATAATTCTTTTGTCAGTCTCCGGATCTTCCTCTCTCCCGCTCTATTATATTCCGCTATCAATCTCCGGGTCCTCCTCTCCCCCGCACTATTATATTCAGCTGTCAGTCTCCAGGTCATCCTCTCTTCCGCTCTACTATAATTCCGCTATCAGTCTTAGGATCCACTTCTCTGCCGCTCTATTATCTTCCGCTATCAGTCTCCGGGTCCCGTTCTCTCCCACTATATTATATTCCACTGTCAGTCTCTGGCCCGTCCTCTCTCCCGCTCTATTATATTCCGCTGTCAGTCTCAGGATCCTCCTCTTTCCCGCTCTAATATATTCTGCTGTCAGTCTCTGGGTCCTACTCTTTCCCGCTTTATTATATTCTGCTGTCAGTCTCCAGGTCATCATCTTCCCGCTCCATTATGTTCTGCTATATGTCTCCGGGTCCTCGTCTCTCCCGCTCTATTATATTCCGCTGTCATTCTCTGGATATACCTCTCTCCCACGCTATTATAATTCCGCTGTCAGTCTCCGGATCATCATCTCTCCTGCTCTATTATATTCTGATGTCATTCTCTGGGTCATCATCTCTCCCACTCTAATATATTCGTCTGTCAGTTTCCGGAATCTCCTCTCTCCCGCTCTATTATATTCCGCTGTCAGTCTCTGGGTTCTCAACTCTCCCGCTATATTATATTCCGCTGTCAGTCTCCAGGTCCTCCTCACTCCCGTTCTTTTATATTCTGCTGTCAGTCTCCGAGTCCCCTTCTCTCCCTCTCTATTATATTCCGCTGTCAGTCTCCGGGTCCTCCTCTCTCCCGCTCTATTATATTCCGCTGTCAGTCTCTGGGTCCTCCTCTCTCCCGCTCTTTTATATTCCGCTGTCAGTCTCCGGGTCCCAATCTCTCTCGCTCTATTATATTCCGCTGTCAGTCTCTGGCCCGTTCTCACTCCCGCTCTTTTATATTCCGCTGTCAGTCTCTGGATCCTCCTCTTTCCCGCTCTATTATATTCCGCTGTCAGTCTCTGGATCCTCCTCTTTCCCGCTCTATTATATTCCGCTGTCAGTCTCTGGGTCCTACTCTTTCCCGCTCTATTATATTCCGCTTTCATTCTCCGCGTCATCCTTTCTCCCACATTATTATATTCGGCTGTCTGTCCCCGGGTCGTCCAATCTCCTGCATTATAATATGCTGCTGTTTGTCTCTGGGTCATCCTCTCTCCCTCACTATTATATTCGGCTGTCTGTCCCCGGGTCATCCGCTCTCCCGCTCTATAATATTCTGCTGTCAGTCTCCAGGTCATCCTCTCTCCCACTCTATTATATTCTGCAGTCTGTCTCCAGGTGCTCGTTTCTCCCACTCTATTATATTCTGCTATATGTCTCCGGGTCCTTCTCTCTCCCGCTCTATATATTCCGCTGTCATTCTCTGGATACTCCTCTCTCCCGCTCTATTATAATTCCGCTGCCAGACTCCGGATCATCATCTCTCCCGTTCTATTATATTCTGCTGTTAGTCTCTGGGTCCTCCTCTCTCCCGCTCTTTTATATTCCGCTGTCAGTCTCCGGGTCCTCCTCTTTCCTGCTCTATTTTATTCTGCTGTATGTCTCCAGGTACTCCTCTCTCCCGCCGTATTATATTCCGCTGTCATTCTCTGGATACCCCTCTCTCCCGCCCTATTATAATTCCGCTGACAGACTCCGGATCATCATCTCTCCTGCTCTATTATATTCTGCTGTCAGTCTCTGGGTCTGCCTCTCTACCGCTCTTTTATATTGCGCTGTCAGTCTCCGGGTCCTCCTCTCTCCCGCTCTATTATATTCCGCTCTCAGTCTCCTACTCTTCCTCTTTCCCGCTCTATTAGATTCTGCTGTATGTCCCTGGGTCCTCCTCTTTTCTACTCTATTATATTCCGCTGTAAGTCTCCGGGTCATCATCTCTCCCGCACTATTATTTTCGGGTGTCTGTCCCCGGGTCTTCCTCTCTCCCACTCTACAATATTCTGCTGTCAGTCTCCAGGTCATCCTCTCTCCCACTCTATTATATTCTGCTGTCTGTCTCCGGGTGCTCGTCTCTCCCTCTCTAGTATATTCCGCTGTATGTCTCCGGGTCCTCCTCTCTCCCACTCTATTATATTCCGCTGTCAGTCTCGGAGTCCTTCTCTCTCCCGCTCTATATATTCCGCTGTCATTCTCCGGGTTTCCCTCTCTCCCGCTCTAAATATTCCTCTGTTAGTCTCTGGTTATTCCTCTCTCCCTGTCTATTATAATTCTTTTGTCAGTCTCCGGATCTTCCTCTCCCCCGCACTATTATATTCAGCTGTCAGTCTCCAGGTCATCCTCTCTTGCGCTCTACTATAATTCCGCTATCAGTCTTAGGATCCACCTCTCTGCCGCTCTACTATCTTCCGCTGTCAGTCTCCGGGTCCCGTTCTCTCCCACTATATTATATTCCACTGTCAGTCTCTGGCCCGTCCTCTCTCCCGTTCTATTATATTCCGCTGTCAGTCTCAGGATCCTCCTCTTTCCCCCTCTAATATATTCTGCTGTCAGTCTCTGGGTCCAATTCTTTCCCGCTTTATTATATTCTGCTTTCAGTCTCCGGGTCATCCTCTCTCCCGCTCTATTATTTTCCGCTGTCAGTCTCTGTTTATTCCTCTCTCCCTCTCTGATATATTCCGCTGTCTGTCTCCGGGTTCCTCTCTCTCCTGATCTATTATATTCCGCTGTCAGTCTCTGGGTCCTCCTCTCTCCCATTTTTTATATTCTGCTGTCAGTCTCCGGGTCCTCATTTCTCCCAGTCTATTATATTCCGCTCTCAGTCTCCGGGTCCTCCTCTCTCCCGCTCTGTTATATTCCACTCTCAGTCTCTGTTTATTCCTCTCTCCCGCTCTATTATAATTCCTTTGTCAGTCTCCGGAACCTCCTCTCTCCCGCTCTGCTATATTCCGCTTTCAGTATCCAGGTCCCCCTCTCTCCCGCACTTTTATATTCCGCTCTCAGTCTGCAGGTCATCCTCTCTTCTGCTCTACTATAATTCTGCTGTCTGTCTCCGGGTCCTCCTCTCTCCCGCTCTATATATTCCGCTGTCAGTCTCTGGTTATTCCTCTCTCCCGTTCTATTATAATTCCTTTGTCAGTCTCCGGAACCTACTCTCTCTGGCTCTATTATATTCCGCTGTCAGTGTCCGAGTCCTCCTCTCTCACACTCTATATGTTCCTCTGTCAGTCTCTGGCTATTACTCTCTCCCGCTCTATTATAATTCCTTTGTCAGTCTCCGGAACTTCCTTTCTCACGCTCTATTATATTCCGCATTCAGTCTCCAGGTACTCCTCACTCCCGCACTTTTATATTCCGCTGTCAGTCTCCAGCTCAGCCGCTCTCTCACTCTATTATATTCTGCTGTCTGTCTCTGGGTTCTCCTCTCTCCCGCTCTATTATATTCCGCTGTATGCCTCCAGGTCAACCTCTCTCCCGCTCTATTATATTCTGCTGTCTCTTTCCGGGTCCTCCTCTCTCCCGCTCTATATATTCCGCTGTCATTCTCTGGATACTCCTCTCTCCCGCTCTATTATATTCCACTCTCAGTCTCCAGGTCTTCTTCTCTCCCACTCTGGTATATTCCGCTGTCAGTCTCTGAGTCCTCCTCTCTCCCGCTCTATTATATTCCGCTGTCAGGCTTCGGGTCCTCCTCTCTCTTGCTCCATTATACTGCGGCTGTCAGTCTCCGGGTCCTCCTCTCTCTCGCTCTAATATATACCGCTCTCAGTCTCCTACTCTTCCTCTTTCCCGCTCTATTATATTCCGCTGTATGTCCCAGGGTCCTCCTCTTTTCTACTCTATTATATTCCGCTGTAGGTCTCCGGGTCATCCGCTCTCCTGCACTATTATTTTCGGCTGTCTGTCCCCGGGTCTTGCTCTCTCCCACTCCACAATATTCTGCTGTCAGTCTCCAGGTCATCCTCTCTCCCACTCTATTATATTCTGCTGTCTGTCTCCGGGTGCTCGTCTCTCCCTCTCTATTATATTCCACTGTATGTCTCCGGGTCCTCCTCTCTCTCGCTCTAATATATACCGCTCTCAGTCTCCTAATCTTCCTCTTTCCCGCTCTATTATATTCCGCTGTATGTCCCAGGGTCCTCCTCTTTACTACTCTATTATATTCCGCTGTAAGTCTCCGGGTCATCCGCTCTCCCGCACTATTATTTTCGGCTGTCTGTCCCCTGGTCGTGCTCTCTCCCACTCCACAATATTCTGCTGTCAGTCTCCAGGTCATCCTCTCTCCCACTCTATTATATTCTGCTGTCTGTCTCCGGGTGCTCGTCTCTCCCTCTCTATTATATTCCACTGTATGTCTCCGGGTCCTCCTCTCTCCCGCTCTATTATATTCCGCTGTCAGTCTCTGGTTATTCCTCTCTCCCTCTCTATTATAATTCCTTTGTCAGTCTCCGGATCTTCCTCTCTCCCGCTCTATTATATTCCACTGTCAGTCTCCGGGTCCTCCTCTCTCCTGCACTTTTATATTCCGCTGTCAGTCTCCAGGTCATCCTCTCTTCCTCTCTACTATGATTCCACTGTCAGTCTTAGGATCCACCTCTCTGCCGCTCTATTATCTTCCGCTGTCAGTCTCCGGGTCCTGCTCTCTCCCACTCTATTATATTCCGCTGTCAGTCTCTGGCCCGTCCTCTCTCCCGCTCTATTATATTCCACTGTCAGTCTCAGGATCCTCCTCTTTCCCGCTCTATTATATTCCGCTGTCAGTCTCTGGGTCCTACTCTTTCCCGCTCTATTATATTCTGCTTTCAGTCTCCGGGTCATCCTCTCTCCCGCTCTATTATTTTCCGCTGTCAGTCTCTGGTTATTCCTCTCTCCCTCTCTAATATATTCCACTATCTGTCTCCGTGTTCCCCTCTCTCCTGATCTATTATATTCCACTGTCAGTCTCTGGGTCCTCCTCTCTCCCGTTTTTTATATTCTGCTGTCAGTCTCCAGGTCCTCATTTCTCACGGTCTATTATATTCCGCTCTCAGTCTCCGGGTCGTCCTCTCTCCCGCTCTATTATATTCCACTGTAAGTCTCCGGTTCCTCCTCTCTCCCGCTGTATATATTTCACTCTCAGTCTCTGTTTATTCCTCTCTCCCGCTCTATTATAATTCCTTTGTCAGTCTCCGGAACCTCCTCTCTCCCGCTCTACTATATTCCGCTTTCAGTATCCAGGTCCCCCTCTCTCCCGCACTTTTATATTCCGCTCTCAGTCTCCAGGTCATCCTCTCTTCCGCTCTACTATAATTCCGCTGTCTGTCTCTGGGTCCTCCTCTCTCCCGCTCTAAATATTCTGCTGTCAGTCTCTGGTTATTCCTCTCTCCCGTTCTATTATAATTCCTTTGTCAGTCTCCGGAACCTACTCTCTCCGGCTCTATTATATTCCGCTGTCAGTGTCCGAGTCCTCCTCTCTCCCACTCTATATATTCCACTGTCAGTCTCTGGTTATTCATCTCTCCCGCTCTATTATAATTCTTTTGTCAGACTCCGGAACTTCCTTTCTCCCGCTCTCTTATATTCCGCATTCAGTCTCCGGGTCCTCCTCTCTCCCACTCTATTATATTCCACTTTCAGTCTCCAGGTCTTCCTCTCTCCCACTCTGGTATATTCTGCTGTCAGTCTCCGAGTCCTCCTCTCTCCCGCTCTATTATATTCCGCTGTCAGGCTTCGGGTCCTCCTCTCTCTCGCTCCATTATACTGCGGCTGTCAGTCTCCGGGTCCTCCTCTCTCCCGAACTTTTATATTCCGCTCTCAGTCTCCAAGTCATCCTCTCTTCCGCTCTTCTATAATTCCGCTCTCTGTCTCGGGTCCACCTCTCTCCCGCTCTACATATCCTGCTGTCAGTCTTTGTATATTCCTCTCTTCCGCTCTATTATAATTCCTTTGTCAGTCTCTGGAACCTACTCTCTCCCGCTCTATTATATTCCGCTGTTAGTCTCCGGGTCCTCCTCTCTCCCGCTCTATTGTGTTCCGCTGTAAGGCTTCGGGTCCTGCTCTCTCCCGCTCTATTATATTCTGCTGTCAGTCTCCAGGTCAGCCGCTCACTCACTCTATTATATTCTGCTGTCTGTCTCTGGGTGCTCCTCTCTCCCGCTCTATTATATTCCGCTGTATGCCTCCAGGTCAACCTCTCTCCCGCTCTATTATATTCTGCTGTCTCTCTCCGGGTCCTCCTCTCTCCCGCTCTATATATTCCGCTGTCATTCTCTGGATACTCCTCTCTCCCGCTCTATTATATTCCACTCTCAGTCTCCAGGTCTTCCTCTCTCCCACTCTGGTATATTCTGCTGTCAGTCTCCGAGTCCTCCTCTCTCCCGCACTATTATATTCCACTGTCAGTCTCCGGTTCCTCCTCTCTCCCACTGTATATATTCCACTCTCAGTCTCTGTTTATTCCTCTCTCGCACTCTATTATAATTCCTTTGTCAGTCTCCGGAACCCCCTCTCTCCCGCTCTGCTATATTCCGCTTTCAGTATCCAGGTCCCCCTCTCTCCCGCACTTTTATATTCCGCTCTCAGTCTCCAGGTCATCCTCTCTTCCGCTCTACTATAATTCCGCTGTCTGTCTCCGGGTCCTCCTCTCTCCCGCTCTAAATATTCCGCTGCCAGTCTCTGGTTATTCCTCTCTCCCGTTCTATTATAATTCCTTTGTCGGTCTCCGGAACCTACGCTCTCTGGCTCTATTATATTCCGCTGTCAGTGTCCGAGTCCTCCTCTCTCACACTCTATATATTCCGCTGTCAGTCTCTGGTTATTACTCTCTCCCGCTCTATTATAATTCCTTTGTCAGTCTCCGGAACTTCCTTTCTCATGCTCTATTATATTCCGCATTCAGTCTCCAGGTACTCCTCTCTCCCGCAATTTTATATTCCGCTGTCAGTCTCCAAGTCATCCTCTCTTCCGCTCTTGTATAATGCCGTCATTGTGTCTCCGGGTGCACCTCTCTCCCGCTCTACATATTCCGCTGTCAGTCTCTGGATATTCCTCTCTCCCACTCTATTATAATTCCTTTGTCAATCTCCGGAACCAACTCTCTCCCGCTCTCTTATATTCCGCTGTCAGTCTCTGTGTCCTCCTCTCTCCCGCCCTATTATATTCCACTCTCAGTCTCCTAGTCTTCCTGTTTCCCGCTCTATTATCTTCCGCTGTCAGTTTCTCAGTCCTGCTCTTTCCCGCTCTATTATATTCCGCTGTCAGTCTCTGGGTCATCCTCTCTCCCGCACTATTATATTCGGCTGTCTGTCCCCAGGTCCTCCTCTCTCCCGCTCTATAATATTCTGCTGTCAGTCTCCAGGTCATCCTCTCTCCCACTCTATTATATTCTGCTGTCTGTCTCCGGGTGCTCGTCCCTCCCACTCTATTATATTTAGCTGTATTTCTCCGGGTCCTCCTCTCTCCCACTCTATTATATTCTGCTGTCAGTCTCGGGGTCCTTCTCTCTCCCGCTCTATATATTCCGCTGTCATTCTTTGGTACTCCTCTCTCCCGCTCTATTATAATTCCGCTGCCAGACTCCGGATTATCATCTCTCCCGCTCTATTATATTCTGCTGTATGTCTCCAGGTCCTCCTCTCTCCCGCCCTATTATATTCCGCTGTCATTCTCTGGATACCCCTCTCTCCCGTTCTATTATAGTTCTGCTGCCAGACTCCGGATCATCATCTCTCCCGCTCTATTATATTCCGCTGTATGCCTCCAGGTCAACTTCTCTCCCGCTCTATTATATTCTGCTGTCTCTCTCCGGGTCCTCCTCTCTCCCGCTCTATATAATCCGCTGTCATTCTCTGGATGCTCCTCTCTCCCGCTCTATTGTATTCCACTCTCAGTCTCCAGGTCTTCCTCTCTCCCACTCTTGTATATTCTGCTGTCAGTCTCCGAGTCCTCCTCTCTCCCGCTCTATTATATTCCGCTGTCAGGCTTCGGGTCCTCCTCTCTCTCGCTCCATTATACTGCGGCTGTCAGTCTCCGGGTCCTCCTCTCTCCCGCACTTTTATATTCCGCTCTCAGTCTCCAAGTCATCCTCTCTTCCGCTCTTCTATAATTCCGCTCTCTGTCTCGGGTCCACCTCTCTCCCGCTCTACATATTCTGCTGTCAGTCTTTGTATATTCCTCTTTTCCGCTCTATTATAATTCCTTTGTCAGTCTCTGGAACCTACTCTCTCCCGCTCTATTATATTCCGCTGTTAGTCTCCGGGTCCTCCTCTCTCACGCTCTATTGTATTCCGCTGTCAGGCTTCGGGTCCTGCTCTCTCCCGCTCTATTATATTCTGCTGTCAGTCTCCAGGTCAGCCGCTCTCTCACTCTATTATATTCTGCTGTCTGTCTCTGGGTGCTCCTCTCTCCCGCTCTATTATATTCCGCTGTATGCCTCCAGGTCAACCTCTTTCCCGCTCTATTATATTCTGCTGTCTCTCTCCGGGTCCTCCTCTCTCCCGCTCTATATATTCCGCTGTCATTCTCTGGATACTCCTCTCTCCCGCTCTATTATATTCCACTCTCAGTCTCCAGGTCTTCCTCTCTCCCACTCTGGTATATTCTGCTGTCAGTCTCCGAGTCTTCCTCTCTCCCGCACTATTATATTCCACTGTCAGTCCCTGGTTCCTCCTCTCTCCCACTGTATATATTCCACTCTCAGTCTCTGTTTATTCCTCTCTCCCGCTCTATTATAATTCCTTTGTCAGTCTCCGGAACACCCTCTCTCCCGCTCTGCTATATTCCGCTTTCAGTATCCAGGTCCCCCTCTCTCCCGCACTTTTATATTCCGCTCTCAGTCTACAGGTCATCCTCTCTTCCGCTCTACTATAATTCCGCTGTCTGTCTCCGGGTCCTCCTCTCTCCCGCTCTATATATTCTGCTGTCAGTCTCTGGTTATTACTCTCTCCCGTTCTATTATAATTACTTTGTCAGTCTCCGGAACCTACGCTCTCTGGCTCTATTATATTCCGCTGTCAGTGTCCGAGTCCTCCTCTCTCCCACTCTATATATTCCGCTGTCAGTCTCTGGTTATTACTCTCTCCCGCTCTATTAAAATTCCTTTGTCAGTCTCCGGAACTTCCTTTCTCACGCTCTATTATATTCCGCATTCAGTCTCCAGGTACTCCTCTCTCCCGCAATTTTATATTCCGCTGTCATTCTCCAGGTCATCCTCTCTTCCGCTCTTGTATAATGCGGTCATTGTGTCTCCGGGTGCACCTCTCTCCCGCTCTACATATTCCGCTGTCAGTCTCTGGATATACCTCTCTCCCGCTCTATTATAATTACTTTGTCAATCTCCGGAACCAACTCTCTCCCGCTCTATTATATTCCGCTGTCAGTCTCCGTGTCCTCCTCTCTCCCGCTCTATTATATTCCGCTGTCAGTCTCTGGTTATTCCTCTCTCCCTCTCTATTATAATTCCTTTGTCAGTCTCCGGATCTTCCTCTCTCCCGCTCTATTATATTCCACTGTCAGTCTCCGGGTCCTCCTCTCTCCCGCACTTTTATATTCCGCTGTCAGTCTCCAGGTCATCCTCTCTTCCACTCTACTATAATTCCGCTGTCAGTCTTAGGATCCACCTCTCTGCCGCTCTATTATCTTCCGCTGTCAGTCTCCGGGTCCTGCTCTCTCCCACTCTATTATATTCCGCTGTCAGACTCTGGCCCGTCCTCTCTCCCGCTCTATTATATTCCACTGTCAGTCTCAGGATCCTCCTCTTTCCCGCTCTATTATATTCCGCTGTCATTCCCTGGGTCCTACTCTTTCCCTCTCTATTATATTCTGCTTTCTGTCTCCGGGTCATCCTCTCTCCTGCTCTATTATTTTCCGCTGTCAGTCTCTGGTTATTCCTCTCTCCCTCTCTAATATATTCCCCTGTCTGTCTCCGGGTTCCCCTCTCTCCTGATCTATTATATTCCGCTGTCAGTCTCTGGGTCTTCCTCTCTCCCGGTCTATTATATTCCGCTCTCAGTCTCCGGTTTCTCCTCTCTCCCGATGTATATATTCCACTCTCAGTCTCTGTTTATTCCTCTCTCCCGCTCTATTATAATTCCTTTGTCAGTCTCCGGAACCTCCTCTCTCCCGCTCTACTATATTCCGCTTTCAGTATCCAGGTCCCCCTCTCTCCCGCACTTTTATATTCCGCTCTCTGTCTCCAGGTCATCCTCTCTTCCGCTCTACTATAATTCCGCTGTCTGTCTCCGGGTCCTCCTCTCTCCCGCTCTATATATTCCGCTGTCATTCTCCGGTTATTCCTCTCTCCCGTTCTATTATAATTCCTTTGTCAGTCTCCGAAACCTACTCTCTCTGGCTCTATTATATTCCGCTGCCAGTGTCCGAGTCCTCCTCTCTCCCACTCTATATATTCCACTGTCAGTCTCTGGTTATTCATCTCTCCCGCTCTATTATAATTCTTTTGTCAGTCTCCGGAACTTCCTCTCTCCCGCTCTATTATATTCTGCTGTCTGTCTCTGGGTGCTCCTCTCTCCCACTCTATTATATTCCGCTATATGCCTCCAGGTCAACCTCTCTCCCGCTCTATTATATTCTGCTGTCTCTCTCCGGGTCCTCCTCTCTCCTGCTCTATATATTCCACTGTCATTCTCTGGATACTCCTCTCTCCCGCTCTATTATATTCCATTCTCAGTCTCCAGGTCTTTTTCTCTCCCGCTCTGGTATATTCTGCTGTCAGTCTCGGAGTCCTCCTCTCTCCCGCTCTATTATATTCCGCTGCCAGTGTCCGAGTCCTCCTCTCTCCCACTCTATATACTCCACTGTCAGTCTCTGGTTATTCATCTCTCCCGCTCTATTATAATTCTTTTGTCAGTCTCCGGAACTTCCTTTCTCCCGCTCTCTTATATTCCGCATTCAGTCTCCGGGTCCTCCTCTCTCCCGCTCTATTATATTCTGCTGTCAGTCTCCAGGGCAGCCGCTCTCTCACTCTATTATATTCTGCTGTCTGTCTCTGGGTGCTCCTCTCTCCCGCTCTATTATATTCCGCTGTATGCCTCCAGGTCAACCTTTCTCCCGCTCTATTATATTCTGCTGTCTCTCTCCGGGTCCTCCTCTCTCCTGCTCTATATATTCCGCTGTCATTCTCTGGATACTCCTCTCTCCCACTCTATTATATTCCACTCTCAGTCTTCAGGTCTTTTTCTCTCCCACTCTGGTATATTCTGCTGTCAGTCTCCGAGTCCTCCTCTCTCCCGCTCTATTATATTCCGCTGTCAGGCTTCAGGTCCTCCTCTCTCTCGCTCCATTATACTGCGGCTGTCGGTCTCCGGGTCATCCTCTCTCCCGCACTTTTATATTCCGCTCTCAGTCTCCAAGTCATCCTCTCTTCCGCTCTACTATAATTCCGCTCTCTGTCTCGGGTCCAACTCTCTCCCGCTCTACATATTCTGCTGTCAGTCTTTGTATATTCCTCTCTTCCGCTCTATTATAATTCCTTTGTCAGTCTCTGGAACCTACTCTCTCCCGCTCTATTATATTCCGCTGTTAGTCTCCGGGTCCTCCTCTCTCCAGCTCTATTTTATTCCGCTGTCAGGCTTCGGGTCCTGCTCTCTCCCGCTCTATTATATTCTGCTGTCAGTCTCCAGGTCAGCCGCTCTCTCACTCTATTATATTCTGCTGTCTGTCTCTGGGTGCTCCTCTCTCCCGCTCTATTATATTCCGCTGTATGCCTCCAGATCAACCACTCTCCCGCTCTATTATATTCTGCTGTCTCTCTCCGGGTCCTCCTCTCTCCTGCTCTATATATTCCGCTGTCATTCTCTGGATACTCCTCTCTCCCACTCTATTATATTCCACTCTCAGTCTTCAGGTCTTTTTCTCTCCCACTCTGGTATATTCTGCTGTCAGTCTCCGAGTCCTCCTCTCTCCCGCTCTATTATATTCCGCTGTCAGGCTTCAGGTCCTCCTCTCTCTCGCTCCATTATACTGCGGCTGTCGGTCTCCGGGTCATCCTCTCTCCCGCACTTTTATATTCCGCTCTCAGTCTCCAAGTCATCCTCTTTTCCGCTCTATTATAATTCCTTTGTCAGTCTCTGGAACCTACTCTCTCCCGCTCTATTATATTCCGCTGTCAGGCTTCGGGTCCTCCTCTCTCCCGCACTTTTATATTCCGCTCTCAGTCTTCAAGTCATCCTCTTTTCCGCTCTATTATAATTCCTTTGTCAGTCTCTGGAACCTACTCTCTCCCGCTCTATTATATTCCGCTGTTAGTCTCCAGGTCTTCCTCTCTCCCACTCTGGTATATTCTGCTATCAGTCTCTGGTTCCTCCTCTCTCCCACTGTATATATTCCACTGTCAGTCTCTGGTTCCTCCTCTCTCCCACTGTATATATTCCACTCTCAGTCTCTGTTTATTCCTCTCTCCCGCTCTATTATAATTCCTTTCTCAGTGTCCGGAACCTCCTCTCTCCCGCTCTGCTATATTCCGCTTTCAGTATCATGGTCCCCCTCTCTCCGACACTTTTATATTCTGCTCTCAGTCTCCAGGTCATCCTCTCTTCCGCTCTACTATAATTCCGCTGTCTGTCTCCGGGTCCTCCTCTCTCCCGCTCTATATAATCCGCTGTCAGTCTCTGGTTATTCCTCTCTCCCGTTCTATTATAATTCCTTTGTCAGTCTCAGGAACCTACTCTCTCCGGCTCTATTATATTCCGCTGTCAGTGTCCGAGTCCTCCTCTCTCACACTCTATATATTCCGCTTTCAGTCTCTGGTTATTACTCTCTCCCGCTCTATTATAATTCCTTTGTCAGTCTCCGGAACTTCCTTTCTCACGCTCTATTATATTCCGCATTCAGTCTCCAGGTACTCCTCTCTCCCGCACTTTTATATTCCGCTGTCAGTCTCCAGGTCATCCTCTCTTCCGCTCTACTATAATTCCGTCGTTGTGTCTCTGGGTCCACCTCTCTCCCGCTCAACATATTCCGCTGTCAGTCTCTGGATATTCCTCTCTCCCGCTCTATTATAATTCCTTTGTCAATCTCCGGAACCAACTCTCCCCCGCTCTATTATATTCCGCTGTCAGTCTCCGTGTCCTCCTCTCTCCCGCCCTATTATATTCCACTCTCAGTCTCCTAGTCTTCCTGTTTCCCGCTCTATTATATTCCGCTGTCAGTTTCTCAGTCCTGCTCTTTCCCGCTCTATTATATTCCGCTGTCAGTCTCTGGGTCATCCTCTCTCCCGCACTATTATATTCGGCTGTCTGTCCCCGGGTCCTCATCTCTCCCGCTCTATAATATTCTGCTGTCTGTCTCCGGGTGCTCGTCCCTCCCACTCTATTATATTCGGCTGTATTTCTCCGGGTCCTCCTCTCTCCCACTGTATTATATTCTGCTGCCAGTCTCGGGGTGCTTCTCTCTCCCGCTCTATATATTCCGCTGTCATTTATGATACTCCTCTCTCCCACTCTATTATAATTCCGCTGCCAGACTCTGGATTATCATCTCTCCCGCTCTATTATATTCTGCTGTCAGTCTCTGGGTCCTCCTCTCTCCCGCTCTATATATTCCGCTGTCAGTCTCTGGTTATTCCTCTCTCCCGTTCTATTATAATTCCTTTGTCAGTCTCCGGAACCTACTCTCTCTGGCTCTATTATATTCCGCTGTCAGTGTCCGAGTCCTCCTCTCTCATACTCTATATATTCCGCTGTCAGTCTCTGGGTCATCCTCTCTCCCGCACTATTATATTCGGCTGTCTGTCCCCGGGTCCTCCTCTCTCCCACTCTATTATATTCTGCTGTCTGTCTCCGGGTGCTCGTCCCTCCCACTCTATTATATTTGGCTGTATTTCTCCGGGTCCTCCTCTCTCCCGCTCTATTATATTCTGCTGTCAGTCTCGGGGTCCTTCTCTCTCCTGCTCTATATATTCCGCTGTCATTCTTTAGTACTCCTCTCTCCCGGTCTATTATAATTCCACTGCCAGACTCCGGATTATCATCTCTCCCGCTCTATTATATTCTGCTGTCAGTCTCCAGGTCCTCCTCTTTCCCGCTCTATTATATTCTGCTGTATGTCTCCAGGTCCTCCTCTCTCCCGCCCTATTATATTCCGCTGTCATTCTCTGGATACCCCTCTCTCCCGCTCTATTATAATTCCACTGCCAGACTCCGGATCATCATCTCTCCTGCTCTATTATATTCTGCTGTCAGTCTCTGGGTCCGCCACTCTCCCGCTCTTTTATATTCCGCTGTCAGTCTCCGGGTCCTCCTCTCTGCCGATCTATTAGATTCCGCTGTCTGTCTCCGGATTCCCCTCTCTCTCGCTCTAAATATTCCGCTGTCAGTCTCTGGTTATTCCTCTCTCCCGCACTATTATATTCAGCTGTCTGTCCCCGGGTCCTCCTCTCTCCCGCTCTATTATATTCTGCTGTATGTCTCCGGGTCCTCCTCTCTCCCGCTCTTTTATATTCCACTGTCATTCTCTGGATACTCCTTTCTCCCGCTCTATTATAATTCCGCTGTCAGTCTCCGGATCATCATCTCTCCCGCTCTATTATATTCTGCTGCCATTCTCTCGATCATCCTCTCTCCTGCTCTATTATATTCCACTCTCAGTTTCCTAGTCTTCCTCTTTCCCGCTCTGTTATATTCCGCTGTTAGTCTCTGGGTCCTCCTCTTTCCTGCTCTATTATATTCTGCTGTCAGTCTCCGCGTCATCCTCTCTCCCACACTATTATATAAGGGTGTCTGTCCCCGTGTCCTCCTCTCTCCCGCTCTATATATTCCACTGTCAGTTTCTGGTTCTTCCTCTCTCCCGTTCAATTATAATTCCTTTGTCAGTCTCCGGAGACTGCTCTCTCCCGTTCTATTATATTCCGCAGTCTGTCTCCGGTTCCTCCTCTCTCCCGCTCCATGTATTCCTGTGTCAGTCTCTGGTTATTCCTCTCTCCAGCTCTATTATAATTCCTTTGCCAGTCTCCGGAACTTCCTCTCACCCGCTCTATTATATTCCGCTTTCAGTCTCCGGGTCCTCCTCTCTCCCGCACTTATATATCCGCTCTCAGTCTCCAAGTCATCCTCTCTTCCACTCTACTATAATTCCGCTCTCTGTCTCGGGTCCACCTCTCTCCCGCTCTACATATTCTGCTGTCAGTCTTTGTATATTCCTCTCTTCCGCTCTATTATAATTCCTTTGTCAGTCTCTGGAACCTACTCTCTCCCGCTCTATTATATTCCGCTGTTAGTCTCCGGGTCCTCCTCTCTCCCACTCTATTGTATTCCGCTGTCAGGCTTCGGGTCAGCCGCTCTCTCACTCTATTATATTCTGCTGTCTGTCTCTGGGTGCTCCTCTCTCCCGCTCTATTATATTCCGCTGTATGCCTCCAGGTCAACCTCTCTCCCGCTCTATTATATTCTGCTGTCTCTCTCCGGGTCCTCCTCTCTCCCGCTCTATATATTCTGCTGTTATTCTCTGGATACTCCTCTCTCCCGCTCTATTATATTCCACTCTCAGTCTCCAGGTCTTCTTCTCTCCCACTCTGGTATATTCTGCTGTCAGTCTCCGAGTCCTCCTCTCTCCCGCTCTATTATATTCCGCTGTCAGGCTTCGGGTCCTCCTCTCTCTCGCTCCATTATACTGCGGCTGTCAGTCTCCGGGTCATCCTCTCTCCCGCTCTAATATATACCGCTGTCACTCTCCTACTCTTCCTCTTTCCCGCTCTATTAGATTCCGCTGTATGTCCCTGGTCCTCCTCTTTTCTACTCTATTATATTCCGCTGTAAGTCTCCAGGTCATCCGTTCTCCCGCACTATTATTTTCGGCTGTCTGTCCCTGGGTCTTCCTCTCTCCCACTCTACAATATTCTGCTGTCAGTCTCCAGGTCATCCTCTCTCCCACCCTATTATATTCTGCTGTCTGTCTCCGGGTGCTCGTCTCTCCCTCTCTATTATATTCCGCTGTATGTCTCCGGGTCCTCCTCTCTCCCGCTCTATTATATTCCGCTGTCAGTCTCTGGTTATTCCTCTCTCCCTCTCTATTATAATTCCTTTGTCAGTCTCCGGATCTTCCTCTCTCCCGCTCTATTATATTCCACTGTCAGTCTCCGGGTCCTCCTCTCTCCCGCACTTTTATATTCCGCTGTCAGTCTCCAGGTCATCCTCTCTTCCACTCTACTATAATTCCACTGTCAGTCTTAGGATCCACCTCTCTGCCACTCTATTATCTTCCGCTGTCAGTCTCCGGGTCCTGCTCTCTCCCACTCTATTATATTCCGCTGTCAGACTCTGGCCCGTCCTCTCTCCCGCTCTATTATATTCCACTGTCAGTCTCAGGATCCTCCTCTTTCCCGCTCTATTATATTCCGCTGTCAGTCTCTGGGTCCTACTCTTTCCCGCTCTATTATATTCTGCTTTCTGTCTCCGGGTCATCCTCACTCCTGCTCTATTATTTTCCGCTGTCACTCTCTGGTTATTCCTCTCTCCCTCTCTAATATATTCCCCTGTCTGTCTCCGGGTTCCCCTCTCTCCTGATCTATTATATTCCGCTGTCAGTCTCTGGGTCTTCCTCTCTCCCGGTCTATTATATTCCGCTCTCAGTCTCCGGTTCCTCCTCTCTCCCGATGTATATATTCCACTCTCAGTCTCTGTTTATTCCTCTCTCCCGCTCTATTATAATTCCTTTGTCAGTCTCCGGAACCTCCTCTCTCCCGCTCTACTATATTCCGCTTTCAGTATCCAGGTCCCCCTCTCTCCCGCACTTTTATATTCCGCTCTCTGTCTCCAGGTCATCCTCTCTTCCGCTCTACTATAATTCCGCTGTCTGTCTCCGGGTCCTCCTCTCTCCCGCTCTATATATTCCGCTGTCATTCTCTGGTTATTCCTCTCTCCCGTTCTATTATAATTCCTTTGTCAGTCTCCGGAACCTACTCTCTCCGGCTCTATTATATTCCGCTGCCAGTGTCCGAGTCCTCCTCTCTCCCACTCTATATATTCCACTGTCAGTCTCTGGTTATTCATCTCTCCCGCTCTATTATAATTCTTTTGTCAGTCTCCGGAACTTCCTTTCTCCCGCTCTCTTATATTCCGCATTCAGTCTCCGGGTCCTCCTCTCTCCCGCTCTATTATATTCTGCTGTCTGTCTCTGGGTGCTCCTCTCTCCCGCTCTATTATATTCCGCTGTATGCCTCCAGGTCAACCTCTCTCCCGCTCTATTATATTCTGCTGTCTCTCTCCGGGTCCTCCTCTCTCCTGCTCTATATATTCCGCTGTCATTCTCTGGATACTCCTCTCTCCCGCTCTATTATATTCCACTCTCAGTCTCCAGGTCTTTTTCTCTCCCACTCTGGTATATTCTGCTGTCAGTCTCCGTGTCCTCCTCTCTCCCGCTCTATTATATTCCGCTGTCAGGCTTCAGGTCCTCCTCTCTCTCGCTCCATTATACTGCGGCTGTCAGTCTCCGGGTCCTCCTCTCTCCCGCACTTTTATATTCCGCTCTCAGTCTCCAAGTCATCCTCTCTTCCGCTCTACTATAATTCCGCTCTCTGTCTCGGGTCCAACTCTCTCCCGCTCTACATATTCTGCTGTCAGTCTTTGTATATTCCTCTCTTCCGCTCTATTATAATTCCCTTGTCAGTCTCTGGAACCTACTCTCTCCCGCTCTATTATATTCCGCTGTTAGTCTCCGGGTCCTCCTCTCTCCAGCTCTATTGTATTCCGCTGTCAGGCTTCGGGTCCTGCTCTCTCCCGCTCTATTATATTCTGCTGTCAGTCTCCAGGTCAGCCGCTCTCTCACTCTATTATATTCTGCTGTCTGTCCCTGGGTGCTCCTCTCTCCCGCTCTATTATATTCCGCTGTATGCCTCCAGATCAACCTCTCTCCCACTCTATTATATTCTGCTGTCTCTCTCCGGGTCCTCCTCTCTCCCGCTCTATATAGTCCGCTGTCATTCTCTGGATACTCCTCTCTCCCGCTCTATTATATTCCACTCTCAGTCTCCAGGTCTTCTTCTCTCCCACTCTGGTATATTCTGCTGTCAGTCTCCGAGTCCTCCTCTCTCCCGCTCTATTATATTCCGCTGTCAGGCTTCGGGTCCACCTCTCTCTCGCTCCATTATACTGCGGCTGTCAGTCTCCGGGTCCTCCTCTCTCCCGCACTTTTATATTCCGCTCTCAGTCTCCAAGTCATCCTCTCTTCCGCTCTACTATAATTCCACTCTCTGTCTCAGGTCCACGTCTCTCCCGCTCTACATATTCTGCTGTCAGTCTTTGTATATTCCTCTTTTCCGCTCTATTATAATTCCTTTGTCAGTCTCTGGAACCTACTCTCTCCCGCTCTATTATATTCCGCTGTTAGTCTCCAGGTCTTCCTCTCTCCCACTCTGGTATATTCTGCTATCAGTCTCTGGTTCCTCCTCTCTCCCACTGTATATATTCCACTGTCAGTCTCTGGTTCCTCCTCTCTCCCACTGTATATATTCCACTCTCAGTCTCTGTTTATTCCTCTCTCCCGCTCTATTATAATTCCTTTGTCAGTCTCCGGAACCTCCTCTCTCCCGCTCTGTAATATTCTGCTGTCAGTCTCCAGGTCATCCTCTCTCCCACTCTATTATATTCTGCTGTCTGTCTCCGGGTGCTCGTCCCTCCCACTCTATTATATTCGGCTGTATTTCTCTGGGTCCTCCTCTCTCCCGCTCTATTATATTCTGCTGTCAGTCTCGGGTTCCTTCTCTCTCCCGCTCTATATATTCCGCTGTCATTCTTTAGTACTCCTCTCTCCCGGTCTATTATAATTCCGCTGCCAGACTCTGGATTATCATCTCTCCCGCTCTATTATATTCTGCTGTCAGTCTCCAGGTCCTCCTCTTTCCCGCTCTATTATATTCTGCTGTATGTCTCCAGGTCCTCCTCTCTCCCGCTCTATTATAATTCCACTGCCAGACTCCGGATCATCATCTCTCCCGCTCTATTATATTCTGCTGTCAGTCTCTGGGTCCGCCACTCTCCCGCTCTTTTATATTCCGCTGTCAGTCTCCGGGTCCTCCTCTCTGCCGATCTATTAGATTCCGCTGTCTGTCTCCGGGTTCCCCTCTCTCTCGCTCTAAATATTCCGCTGTCAGTCTCTGGTTATTCCTCTCTCCCGCACTATTATATTCAGCTGTCTGTCCCCGGGTCCTCCTCTCTCCCGCTCTATTATATTCTGCTGTATGTCTCCGGGTCCTCCTCTCTCCCGCTCTTTTATATTCCACTGTCATTCTCTGGATACTCCTTTCTCCCGCTCTATTATAATTCCGCTGTCAGTCTCCGGATCATCATCTCTCCCGCTCTATTTTATTCTGCTGCCATTCTCTCGATCATCCTCTCTCCTGCTCTATTATATTCCACTCTCAGTTTCCTAGTCTTCCTCTTTCCCGCTCTGTTATATTCCGCTGTTAGTCTCTGGGTCCTCCTCTATCCTGCTCTATTATATTCCGCTGTCAGTCTCCGGGTCATCCTCTCTCCCACACTATTATATAAGGGTGTCTGTCCCCGTGTCCTCCTCTCTCCCGCTCTATATATTCCACTGTAAGTTTCTGGTTCTTCCTCTCTCCCGTTCAATTATAATTCCTTTGTCAGTCTCCGGAGACTGCTCTCTCCCGTTCTATTATATTCCGCAGTCTGTCTCCGGTTCCTCCTCTCTCCCGCTCCATGTATTCCTGTGTCAGTCTCTGGTTATTCCTCTCTCCCGCTCTATTATAATTCCTTTGCCAGTCTCCGGACTTCCTCTCACCCGCTCTATTATATTCCGCTTTCAGTCTCCGGGTCCTCCTCTCTCCCGCACTTATATATTCCGCTCTCAGTCTCCAAGTCATCCTCTCTTCCACTCTACTATAATTCCGCTCTCTGTCTCGGGTCCACCTCTCTCCCGCTCTACATATTCTGCTGTCAGTCTTTGTATATTCCTCTCTTCCGCTCTATTATAATTCCTTTGTCAGTCTCTGGAACCTACTCTCTCCCGCTCTATTATATTCCGCTGTTAGTCTCCGGGTCCTCCTCTCTCCCGCTCTATTGTATTCCGCTGTCAGGCTTCGGGTCAGCCGCTCTCTCACTCTATTATATTCTGCTGTCTGTCTCTGGGTGCTCCTCTCTCCCGCTCTATTATATTCCGCTCTATGCCTCCAGGTCAACCTCACTCCCGCTCTATTATATTCTGCTGTCTCTCTCCGGGTCCTCCTCTCTCCCGCTCTATATATCCTGCTGTTATTCTCTGGATACTCCTCTCTCCCGCTCTATTATATTCCACTCTCAGTCTCCAGGTCTTCTTCTCTCCCACTCTGGTATATTCTGCTGTCAGTCTCCGAGTCCTCCTCTCTCCCGCTCTATTATATTCCGCTGTCAGGCTTCGGGTCCTCCTCTCTCTCGCTCCATTATACTGCGGCTGTCAGTCTCCGGGTCCTCCTCTCTCCCGCTCTAATATATACCGCTCTCACTCTCCTACTCTTCCTCTTTCCAGCTCTATTATATTCCGCTGTATGTCCCTGGGTCCTCCTCTTTTCTACTCTATTATATTCCGCTGTAAGTCTCCGGGTCATACGTTCTCCTGCACTATTATTTTCAGCTCTCTGTCCCCGGGTCTTGCTCTCTCCCACTCTACAATATTCTGCTGTCAGTCTCCAGGTCATCCTCTCTCCCACTCTATTATATTCTGCTGTCTGTCTCCGGGTGCTCGTCTCTCCCTCTCTATTATATTCCGCTGTATGTCTCCGGGTCCTCCTCTCTCCCGCTCTATTATATTCCGCTGTCAGTCTCTGGTTATTCCTCTCTCCCTCTCTATTATAATTCCTTTGTCAGTCTCCGGATCTTCCTCTCTCCCGCTCTATTATATTCCACTGTCAGTCTCCGGGTCCTCCTCTCTCCCGCACTTTTATATTCCGCTGTCAGTCTCCAGGTCATCCTCTCTTCCGCTCTACTATAATTCCGCTGTCAATCTTAGGATCCACCTCTCTGCCGCTCTATTATCTTCCGCTGTCAGTCTCCGGGTCCTGCTCTCTCCCACTCTATTATATTCCGCTGTCAGTCTCTGGCCCGTCCTCTCTCCCGCTCTATTATATTCCACTGTCAGTCTCAGGATCCTCCTCTTTCCCGCTCTATTATATTCCGCTGTCAGTCTCTGGGTCCTACTCTTTCCCGCTCTATTATATTCTGCTTTCTGTCTCCGGGTCATCCTCTCTCCTGCTCTATTATTTTCCGCTGTCAGTCTCTGGTTATTCCTCTCTCCCTCTCTAATATATTCCGCTGTCTGTCTCCGGGTTCCCCTCTCTCCTGATCTATTATATTCCGCTGTCGGTCTCTGGGTCCTCGCCTCTCCCGGTCTATTATATTCCGCTCGCAGTCTCCGGTTCCTCCTCTCTCCCGATGTATATATTCCACTCTCAGTCTCTGTTTATTCCTCTCTCCCGCTCTATTATAATTCCTTTGTCAGTCTCCGGAACCTCCTCTCTCCCGCTCTACTATATTCCGCTTTCAGTATCCAGGTCCCCCTCTCTCCCGCACTTTTATATTCCGCTCTCTGTCTCCAGGTCATCCTCTCTTCCGCTCTACTATAATTCCGCTGCCTGTCTCCGGGTCCTCCTCTCTCCCGCTCTATATATTCCGCTGTCAGTCTCTGGTTATTCCTCTCTCCCGTTCTATAATAATTCCTTTGTCAGTCTCCGGAACCTACTCTCTCCGGCTCTATTATATTCCGCTGCCAGTGTCCGAGTCCTCCTCTCTCCCAATCTATATATTCCGCTGTCAGTCTCTGGTTATTCATCTCTCCCGCTCTATTATAATTCTTTTGTCAGTCTCCGGAACTTCCTTTCTCCCGCTCTCTTATATTCCGCATTCAGTTTCTGGGTCCTCCTCTCTCCCGCTCTATTATATTCTGCTGTCAGTCTCCTGGGCAGCCGCTTTCTCACTCTATTATATTCTGCTGTCTGTCTCTAGGTGCTCCTCTCTCCCGCTCTGTTATATTCCGCTGTATGCCTCCAGGTCAACCTCTCTCCCGCTCTATTATATTGTGCTGTCTCTCTCCGGGTCCTCCTCTCTCCCGCTCTATTATATTCCACTCTCAGTCTCCAGGTCTTCCTCTCTCCCACTCTGGTATATTCTGCTGTCAGTCTCCGAGTCCTCCTCTCTCCCACTCTATTATATTCCGCTGTCAGGCTTCGGGTCCTCCTCTCTCTCGCTCCATTATACTGCGGCTGTCAGTCTCCGGGTCCTCCTCTCTCCCGCACTTTTATATTCCTCTCTCAGTCTCCAAGTCATCCTCTCTTCCGCTCTACTATTATTCCACTCTCTTTCTCGGGTCCACCTCTCTCCCGCTCTACATATTCTGCTGAAAGTCTTTGTATATTCCTCTCTTCCGCTCTATTATAATTCCTTTGTCAGTCTCTGGAACCTACTCTCTCCCGCTCTATTATATTCCGCTGTTAGTCTCCGGGTCCGCCTCTCTCCCGCTCTATTGTATTCCGCTGTCAGGCTTCGGGTCTTCCTCTCTCCCGTTCTATTATATTCTGCTGTCAGTCTCCAGGTCAGCCGCTCTCTCACTCTATTATATTCTGCTGTCTGTCTCTGGGTGTTCCTCTCTCCCGCTCAATTATATTCCGCTGTATGCCTCCAGGTCAACCTCTCTCCCGCTCTATTATATTCTGCTGTCTCTCTCCGGGTCCTCCTCTCTCCTGCTCTATATATTCCGCTGTCATTCTCTGGATACTCCTCTCTCCCGCTTTATTATATTCCACTCTCAGTCTCTGTTTATTCCTCTCTCCCGCTCTATTATAATTCCTTTGTCAGTCTCCGGAACCTCCTCTATCCTGCTCTGCTATATTCCGCTTTTAGTATCCAGGTCCCCCTCTCTCCCGCACTTTTATATTCCTCTCTCAGTCTCCAGGTCATCCTCTCTTCCGCTCTACTATAATTCCGCTGTCTGTCTTCGGGTCCTCCTCTCTCCCGCTCTATTATATTCCACTGTCAGTCTCCAGGTCATCCTCTCTTCCGCTCTACTATAATTCCATCGTTGTGTCTCCGGGTCCACCTCTCTCCCGCTCTATTATAATTCCTTTGTCAATCTCCGGAACCAACTCTCTCCCACTCTATTATATTCCGCTGTCAGTCTCCGTGTCCTCCTCTCTCCCACCCTATTATATTCTGCTCTCAGTCTCCTAGTCTTCCTGTTTCCCGCTCTATTATATTCCGCTGTCAGTTTCTCAGTCCTGCTCTTTCCCACTCTATTATATTCTGCTGTCAGTCTCTGGATACTCCTCTCTCCTGCTCTATTATATTCTGCTTTCTGTCTCTGGGTGCTCCTCTCTCCCAGTCTATTATATTTTGCTGTATGTCTCCGGGTCCTCCTGTCTCCCGCTCTTTATATTCCGCTTTCATTCTGTGGATATTCCTCTCTCCTGCTCTATTATAATTCCACTGCCAGACTCCAGATCATAATCTCTCCCACTCTATTATATTCCACTCTCAGTCTCCGGGTCCTCCTGTCTCCCACTCTATTATATTCCACTGTCAGTCTCCGGGTCCTCCAGTCTCCCGTTCTTTTATATTCCGCTGTCAGTCTCCTTGTCCCGCTCTCTCCTGCTCAATTATATTGCGCTGTCAATCTCTGGGCCCTCCTCTCTCCCGCTATATAATATTCCGCTGTCAGTCTTTGGTTCCTCCTCTTTCCCGCTCTATTATATTCCGCTCTCAGTCTCCGGATCCTCTTCTTTCCCACTCTATTACATTGCGCTGTCCGTCTCTGGTTTCTCTTCTCTCCCGCTCTATTATATTGCACTGTCAGTCTCCGGGTCCTCAACTCTCCTGATATATTATATTCCGCTGTCAGTCTCTTGGTCCTCCTCTCTCCTGCTCTATTATATTCCGCTGTCAGTCTCTGGGTCCTCCTCTCTCCCGCTCTTTAATATTCCGCTGTCAGTCTCCGGGTCCCGCTCTCTCCCGCTCTATTATATTCCGCGGTCAGTCTCCGGCCCGTCCTCTCTCCCGCTTATTATATATTCCGCTGTCAGTCTATGGATCCTACTCTTTCCCCTTCTATTATATTCTGCTTTCAGACTCCGGGCCATCCTCTCTCCTGCGCTATTATATTCTGCTGTCTGTCTCCGGGTCCTCCTCTCTCCCGCACTGTTATAATCCGCTGTCATTCTCTGGATACTCCTCTCTCCTGCTCTATTATAATTCCACTGTCAGTCTCCGGATCATCATCTCTCCCGCTCTATTATATTTTGCTGTCATTCTCCAGGTCATCCTTTCTCCCGCTCTAATATATTCCACTGTCAATCTCCGGAATCTCCTCTCTCCCGCAGTTTTATATTCTGCTGTCAGTCTCCGGATAATCCTCTCTCCCGCTCTATTATATTCCGCTGTCAGCCTCTGGGTCATCCTCTCTCCCGCTCTTTTATATTCCGCTGTTAGTCTCCGGGTCCCGCACTCTCCCGCTCTATTATATTCAGCTGTCAGTCACCTGATCCCGCTCTCTCCCTCTCTATTAAATTCTGCTGTTAGTCTCCGGCCCATCCTCTCTCCCGCTGTATTATATTCCGCTGTCAGTCTCCGGATCCTCCTCTTCCCACTCTATTATATTCCGCTTTCAGTCCCTGGGTCATCCTCTCTCCAGCATTATTATATTCGGCAGTCTGTCCTCGGGTCCCCCTCTCTCCCGCTCTATAATATTCTGCTGTATATCTCCAGGTCCTCCTATCTCCCAATCTATTATATTCTGCTGTCAGTCTCTGGGTCCTCCTCTCTCCCGTTCTTTTATATTCTGCTGTCGGTCTCCGGGTCCTCCTCTCTCCCGCTCTATTATATTACGATGTTTGTCTCCGGATCTTCATTTCTCCCGGTCTATTATATTCTGCTCTCAGTCTCCGTGTCCTGCTCTCTCATGCTCTATTATATTCCGCTGCCTGTCTCCGGTTCCTCCTCTCTCCCGCTATATATATTCCGCTGTCAGTCTCAGGTTATTCCTCTCTACAGCTCTATTATAATTCCTTTTTCTGTCTCCAGAACTACTTCTCTCCCGCTGTATTATATTCCGCTTTCAGTCGCCGGGTCCTCCTCTCTCCCGCACTTTTATATTCCGCTCTCAGTCTCCAAGTCATCCTCTCTTCCGCTCTACTATAATTCCGCTCTCTGTCTCGGGTCCACCTCTCTCCCGCTCTACATATTCTGCTGTCAGTCTTTGTATATTCCTCTCTTCCGCTCTATTATAATTCCTTTGTCAGTCTATGGAACCTACTCTCTCCCACTCTATTATATTCCACTGTCAGTCTCCGGGGCTTCCTCTCTCCTGCTCTATTATATTCCGCAGTCAGTCTCCAGGTCCTCCTTTCAACCGCTCTGTTATATTCTGCTGTCAGTCTCCGAGTTCTCCTCTCTCCCGCTCTATTATATTCCGCTGTCAGGCTTCAGGTCCTCCTCTCTCCCACTCTATTATATTCTGCTGTCAGTCTATGGGTCCTCCTCTTTCCCCTTCTATTATATTCTGCTTTCAGACTCCGGGTCAACCTCTCTCCTGCGCTATTATATTCTGCTGTCTGTCTCCGGGTCCTCCTCTCTCCCGCACTGTTATAATCCGCTGTCATTCTCTGGATACTCCTCTCTCCTGCTCTATTATAATTCCACTGTCAGTCTCCGGATCATCATCTCTCCCGCTCTCTTATATTTTGCTGTCATTCTCCAGGTCATCCTCTCTCCCGCTCTAATATATTCCACTGTCAATCTCCGGAATCTCCTCTCTCCTGCTCTATTATATTCCGCTGCCAGCCTCTGGGTCCTCCTCTCTCCTGCTGTTTTATATTCCGCTGTTAGTCTCTCCGGGTCCCGCACTCTCCCGGTCTATTATATTCAGCTGTCAGTCTCCGGGCCGTCCTCTCTCCCACTCTATTATATTCTGCTGTTAGTCTCCTTGTCCCGCTCTCTCCCGCTCAATTATATTGCGCTGTCAGTCTCCGGGCGCTCTTCTCTCCCACTCTATTATATTCCGCTGTCATTCTCTGGGTCCTCATCTCTCCCGCTCTTTTATATTCCGCTGTCAGTCTCCTTGTCCCGCTCTCTCCCGCTCAATTATGTTACACTGTCAATCTCTGGGCTCTCCTCTCTCCCGCTCTATAATATTCCGCTGTCAGTCTGCGGATCCTCCTCTTTTCCACTCTGTTATATTCTGATGTCAGTCTCTGGGTCATCCTCTTTCCCCCTCTATTATATTCCGCTTTCAGTCTCTGGATCCTGCTCTCTCCCACTCTATAATATTCTGCTGTCAGTCTCCAGGTCCTTCCTCTCTCGCACTCTATTATATTCCGCTGTCTGTCTCTGGGTGTTCCTCTCTCCCGCTCCATTATATTCCACTTTTTGTCTCCGGGTCCTCCTTTCTCCCACTCGATTTTATTCAGCTGCCATTCTTTGGGTCATCCTCACTCCCGCTCTAATATATTCTGCTGTCAGTCTCTGGGTTCTCTTCTCTCCCACTCTATTATATTCCGCTGTCAGTCTCCGGGTCCTCATCTCTCCCGTTATATTATATTCTGCTGTCTGTCTCCGGGTGCTCCTCTCTCCCGCTCTATTATATTCCGCTGTCAGTCTCCTTTTCCCACTCTCTCCCGCTCAATTATATTGTGCTGTCAATCTCTGGGCCCTCCTCTCTCCCGTTCTATAATATTCCGCAGTCAGTCTTTGGTTGCTCTGCTTTTCTGCTCTATTATATTCAGCTCTCAGTATCCGGATCCTCCTCTTTCCCACTCTATTATATTCCGCTGTCAGTCTCTGGGTCATCCTCTTGCCCCCTCTATTATATTCCGCTTTCAGTCTCTGGGTCATCCTCTCTCCCGCTCTTTTATAGTCTGCTGTCTGTCTCTGGGTGCTCCTGTCCCCCGCTCTATATTATTCCCCTGTATTACTCCGGGTCCTCCTCTCTCCTGCTCTATTATATTCTGCTGCCATTCTCTGGGTCATCCTCTCTCCCGCTCTAGTATATTCCGCTGTCAGTCTCTGGTTTCTCCTCTGTCCCGCTCTATTATATTCCGATGTCAGTCTTCAGGTGCTCATCACTCCCGGTATATTATATTCCGCTGTCAGTCTCTGGGCCCTCCACTCACCCGCTCTTTTATATTCTGCTGTCAGTCTCCGGGTCCCCTTCTCTCCTGCTCTATTATATTCCGCTGTATGTCTCCGGTTAATCCTTTCTCCCACTCTATTATATTCCACTGTCAGCTTCTGGGTCTTCCTCTCTCCCGCTCTTTTATATTCTGCTGTCAGGCTTTGGATACTCCTCTCTCCTGCTGTATTATAATTCCGCTGCCAGACTCCAGATCATCCTCTCTCCCGCATTTTTATATTCCGCTGTCAGTCTCCAGGTCACCCTCTCTTCCGCTCTACTATAATACCGCTGTCACTCTCCGGATCCACCTCTCTCCCGCTCTGTTATATTCTGCTGTCAGTCTCCGAGTTCTGTCTCCCGCTCGATTATATTCCGCTGTCAGTCTTCGGGTCCTCCTCTCTCCCACTCTGCTATATTCTGCTGTCAGTCTCCATGTCCACCTCTCTCCCACTCTATTATATTCCTCGCTCAATCTCTGGGTCCTCCTCTTTCCCACTCTATTATAGTCCGCTGTCAGTCTCTGGGTCCTCCTCTTTCCCGCTCTATTATATTCCACTTTCAGCCTCCAGGTCATCCTCTCTCCCGCACTATTACATTTGGCTGTCTGTCCCCAGGTCCCCCTTTGTCCCGCTCTATAATATTCTGCTGTCAGTCTCCAGGTCATCCTCTCTATTGCTCTATTATATTCTGCTGTCTGTCTCTGGGTCCTCCTCTCTCCCGCTCTATTATATTCAGCTGTATGTCTCCAGGTCATCCTTTCTCCCGCTCTAATATATTCCACTGTCAATCTCCGGAATCTCCTCTCTCCCGCAGTTTTATATTCTGCTGTCAGTCTCCGGATAATCCTCTCTCCCGCTCTATTATATTCCGCTGTCAGCCTCTGGGTCATCCTCTCTCCCGCTCTTTTATATTCCGCTGTTAGTCTCCGGGTCCCGCACTCTCCCGCTCTATTATATTCAGCTGTCAGTCACCTGATCCCGCTCTCTCCCTCTCTATTAAATTCTGCTGTTAGTCTCCGGCCCATCCTCTCTCCCGCTGTATTATATTCCGCTGTCAGTCTCCGGATCCTCCTCTTCCCACTCTATTATATTCCGCTTTCAGTCCCTGGGTCATCCTCTCTCCAGCATTATTATATTCGGCAGTCTGTCCTCGGGTCCCCCTCTCTCCCGCTCTATAATATTCTGCTGTATATCTCCAGGTCCTCCTATCTCCCAATCTATTATATTCTGCTGTCAGTCTCTGGGCCCTCCTCTCTCCCGTTCTTTTATATTCTGCTGTCGGTCTCCGGGTCCTCCTCTCTCCCGCTCTATTATATTACGATGTTTGTCTCCGGATCTTCATTTCTCCCGGTCTATTATATTCTGCTCTCAGTCTCCGTGTCCTGCTCTCTCATGCTCTATTATATTCCGCTGCCTGTCTCCGGTTCCTCCTCTCTCCCGCTATATATATTCCGCTGTCAGTCTCAGGTTATTCCTCTCTCCAGCTCTATTATAATTCCTTTTTCTGTCTCCGGAACTACTTCTCTCCCGTTCTATTATATTCTGCTGTCTGTCTCCAGGTCCTCCTCTCTCCCGCTCTATTATATTCTGCTGTAAGTCTCGGGGTCCTTCTCTCTCCCGCTCTATTATAATTCCTCTGTCAGTCTCCGGATCATCATCTCTCCCGCTCTATTATATTCTGCTGTCATTCTCCGGGTCATCCTCTCTCCCGCTCTAATATATTCCACTGTCAAACTCCGGAATCTCCTCTCTCCTGCTCTATTATATTCCCCTGTCAGTCTCTGGGTTCTCCTCTGTCCCGATCTTTTATATTCCGCCATCAGTCTCCGGGTCCCCTTCTCTCCTGCTCTATTATATTCCGCTGTCAGTCTCCTTGTCCCGCTCTCTCCTGCTCAATTATATTACGCTGTCAATCTCTGGGCCCTCCTCTCTCCCGCTATATAATATTCCGCTGTCAGTCTTTGGTTCCTCCTCTTTTCCGCTCTTTTATATTCCGCTCTCAGTCTCTGGATCCTCCTCTTTCCCACTCTATTATATTCCACTGTCAGTCTCCGGGTCCTCCTCTCTCCCGCTCTCTTATATTCCGCTGTCATTTTCTGCATAGTCCTCTCTCCAGCTCTATTATAATTCCGCTGTCCGTCTCCGGATCATCATCTCTCCCGCTTTATTATATTCTGCTGTTTTTCTCCAGGTCATCCTCTCTCCCGCTCTAATATATTCCACTGTCAATCTCCGGAATCACCTCTCTCCCGCTCTATTATATTCCGCTGTCAGTCGCTGGGTTCTCCTCTGTCCCGCTCTATTATATTGCGAAATCAGTTTCCGGGTCCTCATCTCTCCCGCTATATTATATTCCGCTGTCAGTCTCTGGGCCCTCCACTCACCCGCTCTATTATATTCCGCTGTCAGTCTCTGGGTCCCGCTCTCTCACGCTCTATTATATTCCGCTGTCAGGCTTCAGGTCCTCCTCTCTCCCACTCTATTATATTCCGCTGTCAGTCTATGGGTCCTCCTCTTTCCCCTTCTATTATGTTCTGCTTTCAGACTCCGGGTCCTCCTCTGTCCCGCTCTTTTATATTCCGCTGTTAGTCTCCGGGTCCCGCACTCTCCCGCTCTATTATATTCAGCTGTCAGTCACCAGATCCTCCTCTTTCCCGCTCTATTATATTCCGCTGTCAGTCTCCGGGTCCCGCTCTCTCCCTCTCTATTAAATTCCACTGTCAGTCTCCGGCCCGTCCTCTCTCCCGCTGTATTATATTCCGCTGTCAGTCTCCGGATCCTCCTCTTCCCACTCTATTATATTCCGCTTTCAGTCCCTGGGTCATCCTCTCTCCAGCATTATTATATTCGGCTGTCTGTCCTCGGGTCCCCCTCTCTCCCGCTCTATAATATTCTGCTGTATATCTCCAGGTCCTCCTATCTCCCAATCTATTATATTCTGCTGTCAGTCTCTGGGTCCTCCTCTCTCCCGTTCTTTTATATTCTGCTGTCGGTCTCCGGGTCCTCCTCTCTCCCGCTCTATTATATTCCGATGTCTGTCTCCGGATCTTCATTTCTCCCGGTCTATTATATTCTGCTCTCAGTCTCCGTGTCCTGCTCTCTCATGCTCTATTATATTCCGCTGCCTGTCTCCGGTTCCTCCTCTCTCCCGCTATATATATTCTGCTGTCAGTCTCAGGTTATTCCTCTCTCCCGCTCTATTATAATTCCTTTTTCTGTCTCCGGAACTACTTCTCTCCCGCTGTATTATATTCCGCTTTCAGTCGCCAGGTCCTCCTCTCTCCCGCACTTTTATATTCCGTTCTCAGTCTCCAAGTCATCCTCTCTTCCACTCTACTATAATTCCGCTGTCTGTCTCGGGTCCTCCTCTATCCCGCTCTACATATTCTGCTGTCAGTCTCCAGATATTCCTTCTCCCGCTCTATTATAATTCCTTTGTCAGTCTACGGAACCTACTCTCTCCCACTCTATTATATTCTGCTGTCAGTCTCCAGGTCCTCCTCTCTCCCGCTCTATTATATTCTGCTGTATGTCTCCAGGTCATCCTCGCTCCCGCTCTCTTATATTCTGCTGTCTGTCTCCGGGTCCTCCTCTCTCCCGCTCTATTATATTCCGCTGTCAGTCTCGGGGTCCTTCCCTCTCCCGGTCTATATATTCCACTGTCATTCTCTGGATACTCGTCTCTCCCGCTCTACTATAGTTCCGCTTTCAGTCTCCAGAACATCATCTCTCCCACTCTATTATATTCTACTGTCATTCTCCGGGTCATCCTCTCTCCCGCTCTAATAGAGTCCATTGTCAATCTCCGGAATTTCTTCTCTCCCGCTCTATTATATTCCGCTGTCAGTCTCTGTGTTCTCCTCTGTCCCGCTCTATTATATTCCGATGTCAGTCTGCGGGTCCTCATCTCTCCCGCTATATTATATTCCGCTGTCAGTCTCTGGGCCCTCCACTCACTGCTCTTTTATATTCCCCTCTCAGTCTCCGGGTCCCGCTCTCTCCGCTCTATTATATTCAGCTGTCAGTCTCCGGGCCGTCCTCTCCCCAATCTATTATATTCCGCTGTCATTCTCTGGGTCCTCCTCTTTCCAGCACTATTGTATTCTGCTATCTGTCTCTTGGTCCTCCTCTCTCCCATTCTTTTATATTCCGCTTTCAGTCTCCGGTTCTCCCTCTCTCCCGCTCTATTATATTCCGCTGTCTGTCTCCGGGTCCTCCTCCCTCCCACTCAAGTATATTCTGCTCTCAGTCTCTGCGTCCTCCTCTATCCCGCTCTTTTATATTCCGCTGTCAGTCTCCGGGTCCCGCTCTCTCCCGCTCTATTATATTCCGCTGTCAGTCTCCTGCCCCAACTCTCTCCCGCGCTATTATATTCCGCTGTCAGTCTCTGGGTCCTCCTCTCTCCAGCACTTTAATATTCCGCTGTCAGTCTGCAAGTCATCCTCTCTCCCGCTCTACTATTATTCCGCTGTCAATCTCCGCATCCACCTCTCACACGCTTTATTATAATTCGCTGTCAGTCTCCAGGTCCCACTCTCTCCCGCTCTGTTATATTCTGCTATCAGCCTCCGAGTCCTCCTCTCTTCTGCTCTATGATATTCCGCTGTCCGTCTCCGGGTCCTCCTCTCTCCCGCTCTATTATATTCTGCTGGCAATCACAGGGTCCTCCTCTCTCCAGCTCTATTATATTCCGCTGTATGTCTCCAGGTCATCCTCTCTCCCGCTCTGTTATATTCTGCTGTCAGCCTCCGAGTCCTCCTCTCACCTGCTCTATTATATTCCGCTGTATGTCTCCAGGTCATCCTCTCTCCCGCTCTCTTATATTCTGCTGTCTGTCTCCGGGTCCTCCTCTCTCCCGCTCTATTATATTCTGCTGTCAGTCTCGAGGTCCTTCCCTCTCCCGGTCTATATATTCCACTGTCATTCTCTGGATACTCGTCTCTCCCGCTCTATTATAATTCCGCTGTCATTCTCTGGATCATTATCTCTCCCGCTCTATTATATTCTGCTGTCATTCTCCGGGTCATCCTCTCTCCGGCTCTAATAGATTCCACTGTCAATCTCCGGAACTTCTTCTCTCCCGCTCTATTATATTCCGCTTTCAGTCTCTGTGTTCTCCTCTGTCCCGCTCTATAATATTCCGATGTCAGTCTCCGAGTCCCGCTCTCTCCGCTCTATTATATTCAGCTGTCAGTCTCCATGCCGTCCTCTCTCCCGATCTATTATATTCAGCTGTAGGTCTCTGGATCCTCCTCTTTCCTGATCTGTTATATTCTGCTTTCCAGTCTCCGAGTCATCCTCTCTGCCGCACTATTATATTCTGCTGTCTGTCTCCGTGCGCTCCTCTCTCCCGCTCCATTATATTCCACTGTATGTCTCCGAGTCCTCCTCTCTCCTGCTCTATTATATTCCGCTGTCATTCTCTGGGTCCTCCTCTCTCCCGCTCTTTTATATTCCGCTGTCAGTCTCCTTGTCCTGCTCTCTCACGCTCAATTATATTGCGCTGTCAATCTCTGGGCCCTCCTCTCTCCCGCTCTATAATATTCCACTGTCAGTCTTTGGATCCTCCTCTTTGCCGCTCTATTATATTCCCCTCTCAGTCTTCGGGTCCTCCTCTTTCCCGCTCTATTATATTCTGCTGTCAGTCTCTGGGTCCTCCTCTTTCCCCCTCTATTATATTCCGCTTTCAGTCTCCGGGTCATCCTCTCTCCCGCACTATGATATTCGGCTGTCTGTCCCCGCGTCCTCCTCTCTCCCACTCAATAATATTCTGCTGTCTGTCTACGGGTGATCCTCTCTCCCGGTGTAATTTATTACGCTGTATTTCTCCGGGTCCACCTCTCTCCTGCTCTATTATATTCTGCTGCCATTCTCCGGGTCATCCTCTCTCCCGCTCTAATATAGTCCGCTGTCAGGCTCCGGAATCTCCTCTCTCCCGCGCTATTATATTCCGCTGTCAGTCTCTGTGTTCTCCTCTGTCCCGCTCTATTATATTCCGATGTCAGTCCCCGGGTCCTCATCTCTCCCGCTATATTATATTCCGCTGTCAGTCTCTGGGCCCTCCACTCACCCGCTCTTTTATATTCCGCTGTCAGTCTCCGGTCCCGCTCTCTCCCTCTCTATTATATTCTGCTGTCAGTCTCCGGCCCCTACTCTCTCCCGCTCTATTATATTCCGCTGTCAGTCTCTGGATCCTCCTCTTTCCCGCTCTATTATATTCTGCTGTCAGTCTCTGGGCCCTCCTCTTTCCCGCACTATTATATTCGGCTGGCTGTCCCGGGGTCCTCCCCTCTCCCGCTCTATAATATTCTGCTGTCAGTCTCCAGGTCATCCTCTCGACCGCTCTATTATATTCTGCTGTCTGTCTCCGGGTGCTTGTCTCTCCCTCTCTATTATATTCCGCTGTATGTCTCCGGGTCCTCCTCCCTCCCGCTCTATTATATTCTGCTTTCAGTCTCCAAATCCTCCTCTCTCCCAATCTATTAAATTCTGCTGTGAGTCTCCAGGTCCTCCTCTTTCCCGCCCTATTATATTCCGCTGTCAGTCTCCGGGTCCTTGTCTCTCCCGCTCTATTACATTCCGCTGGTAGGCTCTTGGTCCTCATCTCTCTCGCTCTATTATATTCCGCCATCAGTCTCCAGGTACTCCTCTCTCCCGCTCTATTATAATTCCGCTGTCAGTCTCCAGATGCTACTCTCTCCCGATCTATTATATTCCGCTGTCAGTCTCTGGGTCCTCCTCTCTCCTGCAATTTAATGTTCCGCTGTCAGTCTTCAGGTCATCCTCTCACCCGCTCTACTATTATTCTGCTGTCAGTCTCTGCATCCACCTCTCGCCCTCTCTACTATATTTCGCTGTCAGTCTCCAGGTTCTCCTCTCTCCTGCTCTGTTATACTCTGCTGTCAGCCTCCGAGTCCTCCGCTCTCCTGCTCTATTATATTCCGCTGTCAGTCTCCGGCTCTGCCTCTCTCCCGCTCTATTATATTCCGCTGGCAATTACCGGATCCTCCTCTCTCCAGCTCTATTATATTCCGTTGACAGTCCCGGATCCTTCTCTCTCCCACTCTACTATATTCCACTGTCAGTCTCCGGGTCCTCCTCTCTCCCGCACCTTTATATTCCCTGTCAGTCTCCAGGTCATCCTCTCTTCTGCTCTACTATAATTCCACTGTCAGTCTCCTAATCGACCTCTCTCCCGCTCTATTATCTTCCGCTGTCAGGCTCCAGGTACTCCTCTCTCCCGCTCTGTTATATTCTGCTGTCAGGCTCCGGCTTCTCTCTCCCGCTCTATTATATTCCGCTGTCAGTCTTCGGGTCCTCCTCTCTCCCGCTCTACTATATTGCGCTGTCAGTCTCCGGGTCCTCCACTCTCCCACAATATTATATTCCTCTCTCAGTCTCCGGGTCCTCCTCTTTCCCGCTCTATTATATTCCACTGTCAGTCTCTGGGTCCTCCACTTTCCCCTTCTATTATATTCCTCTTTCAGCCTCCGGGTCATCCTCTCTCCTGCAGTATTATATTCGGCTGTCTGTCACCGGGTCCTCCTCTCTCCCGCTCTATAATATTCTGCAGTTAGTCTCCAGTTCATCCTCTCTCCCGCTCTATTATATTCCGCTGTACGTCTCCAGGTCATCCTCTCTCCTGCTCTATTATATTCTGCTGACTGTCTCCGGGTCCTCCTCTCTCCCGCTCTATTATATTCCGCTATCAGTCTCGGGGTCCTTCTCTCTCCCGCTCAATATATTCCGCTGTCATTCTCTGGATACTCCTCTCTCCCACTCTATTATAATTCTGCTGTCAGTCTCCGGATCATCATCTCTCCCGCTCTATTATAATTCCTTTGTCAGTCTCCGGAACTTCCTTTCTCCCGCTCAATTATATTCCGCAGTCAGTCTCCTTGTACTTCTCTCTCCTGCTCTGTTATATACTGCTGTCAGTCTCAGTGTCCTCTTCTCTCCCGGTCTATTATATTCCTCTGTCAGGCTTCGGGTCTTCCTCTTTCCCGCTCTATTATATTCCGCTGTCAGTCTCTGGGTCCTCCTCTCTCCCGCTCTATTCTTTTCCACTCTCAGTCTCCTTGCCTTTCTCTTTCCTGCTCTATTATATTCAACTGTCAGTCTTTGGGTCCTCCTCTTTCCCGCTCTATTATATTCCGCTCTCAGTCTCCATGTCATCCTCTCTCCCGCACTATTAATTCGGCTGTCTGTCCCTGGGTCCTCCTCTCTCCCGCTCTATAATATTCTGCTGTCAGTCTCCAGGTCATCCTCTCTCCTGCTCTATTATATTCTGCTGACTGTCTCCGGGTCCTCCTCTCTCCCGCTCTATTATATTCCGCTATCAGTCTCGGGGTCCTTCTCTCTCCCGCTCAATATATTCCGCTGTCATTCTCTGAATACTCCTCTCTCCCACTCTATTATAATTCCGCTGTCAGTCTCCGGATCATCATCTCTCCCGCTCTATTATAATTCCTTTGTCAGTCTCCGGAACTTCCTTTCTCCCGCTCAATTATATTCCGCAGTCAGTCTCCTTGTACTTCTCTCTCCTGCTCTGTTATATACTGCTGTCAGTCTCAGTGTCCTCTTCTCTCCCGGTCTATTATATTCCTCTGTCAGGCTTCGGGTCTTCCTCTTTCCCGCTCTATTATATTCCGCTGTCAGTCTCTGGGTCCTCCTCTCTCCCGCTCTATTCTTTTCCACTCTCAGTCTCCTTGCCTTTCTCTTTCCTGCTCTATTGTATTCAACTGTCAGTCTTTGGGTCCTCCTCTTTCCCGCTCTATTATATTCCGCTCTCAGTCTCCATGTCATCCTCTCTCCCGCACTATTAATTCGGCTGTCTGTCCCTGGGTCCTCCTCTCTCCCGCTCTATAATATTCTGCTGTCAGTCTCCAGGTCATCCTCTCTCCCACTCTATTATACTCTGCAGTCTGTCTTCGAGTGCTCATCCCTCCCACTCTATTATATTCCGCTGTATGTCTCCGGGTCCTCCTCTCTCCCGCTCTATTATATTCCACTGTCAGTCTCGGGGTCCATCTCTCCCCCGCTCTATATATTCCGCTGTCATTCTCTGGATACTCCTCTCTTCTGCTCTATTACAATTCCGCTGTCAGTCTCAGAGTTTTCCTCTCTCCCGCTCTATTATATTCCGCTGTCAGGCTTCGAGTCCTCCTCTCTCCCGCTCTATTATATTCCGCTGTCTGTCTCCGGGTCGTCCTCTCTCCTGCTCTATTATATTCCGCTCTCAGTCTCCTAGTCTTCCACTTTCCCGCTCTATTATATTCTGCTGTCAGCCTCCGAGTCCTCCTCTCTCCTGCTCTATTTTATTCCGCTGTTTGTCTCCGGGTCCTGCTCTCTCCCGCTCTATTATATTCCGCTGGCAATCACTGGGTCATCCTCTCTTCCGCTCTACTATAATTCCACTGTCAGTCTCTGTATCCACCTCTCTCCCGCTCTATTATCTTCCGCTGTCAGTCTCCAGGCCCTCCTCTCTCCCGCTCTATTATATTCAGCTGTATGTCTCCAGGTCATCCTCTCTCCCGCTCTCTTATATTCTGCTGTCTGCCTCCGGGTCCTCCTCTCACCTGCTCTATTATCTTCTGCTGTCAATCTCGGGGTCCTTCCCTCTCCCGGTCTATGTATTCCACTGTCATTCTCTGGATACTCGTCTCTCCCTCTCTATTATAATTCCGCTGTCAGTCTCCAGATCATCATCTCTCCCGCTCTATTATATTCTGCTGTCATTCTCCGGGTCATCCTCTCTCCCGCTCTAATAGAATCCACTGTCAATCTCCGGAATTTCCTCTCTCCCGCTCTATTATATTCCGCTGTCAGTCTCTGTGTTCTCCTCTGTCCCGCTCTATTATATTCCGATGTCAGTCTGCGGGTCCTCATCTCTCCCGCTATATTATATTCCGCTGTCAGTCTCTGGGCCCTCCACTCACCCGCTCTTTTATATTCCACTGTCAGTCTCCGGGTCCCGCTCTCTCCACTCTATTATATTCAGCTGTCAGTCTCCGTGCCGTCCTCTCTCCCGATCTATTATATTCTGCTGTCAGTCTCTGGATCCTCCTCTTTCCTGCTCTATTATATTCCACTGTGAGTCTCTGGGTCCTCCTCTTTCCCGCTCTATTATATTCTGCTTTCCAGTCTCCGGTTCATCCACTCTGCTGCACTATTATATTCTGCTGTCTGTCTCTGGGTCCTCCTCTCTCCTGCTCTATTATATTCCGCTGTATGTCTCCGAGTCCTCCTCTCTCCCGCTCTATTATATTCCGCTGTCAGTCTCCGGGCCCTCTTCTCTCCTGCTCTATTATATTCCGCTGTCATTCTCTGGGTCCTCCTCTATCCCGCTCTTTTATATTCCGCTGTCAGTCTCCTTGTCCCGCTCTCTCCCGCTCAATTATATTGCGCTGTCAATCTCTGGGCCCTCCTCTCTCCCGATCTATAATATTCTGCTGTCAGTCTTTGGATTCTCCTCTTTGCCGCTCTATTATATTCCGCTCTCAGTCTCCGGGTCCTCCTCTTTCCCGCTCTATTATATTCTGCTGTCAGTCTCTGGGTCCTCTTCTTTCCACCTCTATTATATTCCGCATTCAGTCTCCAGGTCATCCTCTCGCCCTCACTATGATATTCAGCTGTCTGTCCCCGCGTCCTCCTCTCTCCCACTCTATAATATTCTGCTGTCTGTCTCTAGGTTTTCATATCTCCCGTTCTTTTATATTCTGCTGTCTGTTGCCGGGTGATGCTCTCTCCCGGTGTATTTTATTCCGCTGTATTTCTCCGGGTCCACCTCTCTCCCGCTCTATTATATTCTGCTGCCATTCTCCGGGTCATCCTCTCTTCCTCTCTAATATATTCCGCTGTCAGTCTCCAGAATCTCCTCTCTCCCACTCTATTATATTCTGCTGTCAGTCTCTGGGTTCTCCTCTGTCCCGCTCTATTATATTCCGATGTCAGTCTCCGGGTTCTCATATCTCCCGCTATAGTATATTCCGCTGTCAGTCTCTGGGCCCTCCACTCACCCGCTCTTTTATATTCCACTGTCAGTCTCCGGTCCCGCTCTCTCCCGCTCTATTATATTCTGCTGTCAGTCTCCGGCCCCTACTCTCTCCCACTCTATTATATTCCGCTGTCAGTCTCTGGATCCTCCTCTTTCCTGCTCTATTATATTCCGCTGTAAGTCTCTAGGTCCTCCTCTTTCCCACACTATTATATTCGGCTGTCTGTCCTGGGGTCCTCCCCTCTCCCGCTCTATAATATTCTGCTGTCAGTCTCCAGGTCATCCTCTCGACCGCTCTATTATATTCTGCTGTCTGTCTCCGGGTGCTCATCTCTCCCGCTCTATTATATTGCGCTGTATGTCTCCGGGTCCTCCTCCCTCCCGCTCTATTATATTCTGCTTTCAGTCTCCAAATCCTCCTCTCTCCCAATCTATTAAAATCTGCTGTGAGTCTCCAGGTCCTCCTCTCTCCCGCTCTATTTTCTTCCTCTGTCAGTCTCCGCGTCCTTGTCTCTCCCGCTCTATTATATTCCGCTGGTAGGCTCTTGGTCCTCATCTCTCTCGCTCTATTATATTCCGCTGTCAGTCTCCAGGTACTCCTCTCTCCCGCTTTATATATTCTGCTGTCAGTCTCTGGATATTCCTCTCTCCCGCTCTATTATAATTCCGCTGTCAGTCTCTGGTTGCTACTCTCTCTCGATCTATTATATTCCGCTGTCAGTCTCTGGGTCCTCCTCTATCCCGCACTTTAATATTCCGCTGTCAGTCTGCAGGTCATCCTCTCACCCACTCTACTATTATTCCGCTGTCAGTCTCCGCATCCACCTCTCGCCCGCTCTACTATATTTCGCTGTCAGTCTTCAGGTCCTCCTCTCTCCCGTTCTCTTATATTCTGCTGTCAGCCTCCGAGTCCTCCGCTCTCCTGCTCTATTATATTCCGCTGTCAGTCTCCGGGTCCTCCTCTCTCTCGCTCTATTATATTCCGCTGGCAATCACCGGATCCTCCTCTCTCCAGCTCTATTATAGTCCGTTGACAGTCTCCGGATCCTTCTCTCTCCCACTCTACTATATTCCACTGTCAGTCTCCGGGTCCCCTCTCTCCCGCACTTTTATATTCCCTGTCAGTCTCCAGGTCATCCTCTCTTCCGCTCTACTATAATTCCGCTGTCAGTCTCCTGATCCACCTCTCTCCCGCTCTATTATCTTCCGCTGTCAGTCTCCGGGTCCTCCTCTCTCCCACCCTATTATATTCCTCTCTCAGTCTCCGGGTCCTCCTCTTTCCCGCTCTATTATATTCCGCTGTATGTCTCCAGGTCATCCTCTCTCACGCTCTATTATATTCTGCTGTCTGTCTCCGGGACCTCCTCTCTCCCCCTCTATTATATTCCGCTGTCAGTATCGGGGTCCTTCTCTCTCCCGCTCAATATATTCCGCTGTCATTCTCTGGATACTCCTCTCTCCCGCTCTATTATAATTCCGCTGTCAGTCTCTGGATCATCATCTCTCCCGCTCTATTTTAATTCCTTTGTCAGTCTCCAGAACTTCCTTTCTCACGTCTATTATATTCCGCTTTCAGTCTCCGGGTCCTCCTCTCTCCCGCACCTTTATATTGCGCTGTCAGTCTCCAGGTCATCCTCTCTTCCACTCTACCATAATTCCGCTGTCTGTCTCCGGGTCCTCCTCTCTCCCGCTCTACATATTCCGCTGTCAGTCTCTGGATATTCCTCTATCCAGCTCTATTATAATTCCTTTGTCAGTCTTCAGAACCAACTCTCTCCCGCTCTATTATATTCCGCTGTCAGTCTCCGGGTCCTCCTCTCTCCCGCTCTATTATATTCCGCTGTCAGTCTCCATGCACTCCTCTCTCCCGCTCTGTTCTATACTGCTGTCAGTCTCAGTGTCCTCCTCTCTCCCGGTCTATTATATTCCGCTGTCAGGCTTCGGGTCCTCCTCTCTCCCGCTCTTAAATATTCCGCTGTCAGTCTCTGGGCCCTCCTCTCTCCTGCTCTATTCTTTTCCACTCTCAGTCTCCTAGTCTTTCTCTTTCCTGCTCTATTATATTCTGCTGTCAGTCTTTGGGTCCTCCTCTTTCCCGTTCTATTGTTTTCCGCTGTCAGTCTCCGGGTCATCCTCTCTCCCGCAATATTATATTCGGCTGTCTGTCCCTGGGTCCTCCTCTCTCCCGCTCTATAATATTCTGCTGTCAGTCTCCAGGTCATCCTCTCTCCCACTCTATTATACTCTGCAGTCTGGCTTCGGGTGCTCATCCCTCCCACTCTATTATATTCCGCTGTATGTCTCCGGGTCCTCCTCTCTCCTGCTCTATCATATTCCGCTGTCATTCTCTGGATACTCCTCTTTCCTGCTCTGTTATAATTCCGCTGTCAGTCTCAGAGTTTTCCTCTCTCCCGCTCTATTATATTCCGCTGTCAGTCTCCGGGTCCCACTCTCCCCACTCTACTATATTCTGCTGTCAGTCTCCGGGTCCGTCTCTCTCCCGCTCTATGATATTCCGTTGTCAGTCTCCGGGTCCTCCTCTCTCCCGCTGTGTTATATTCCGCTGTCAGTCTCCGAGTGCTCCTCACTCCTGCTCTATTATATTCCTCTGTCAGTCTCCGAGTACTCCCCTCTCCTGCTCTATTATATTCCGCTATCAGTCTCTGGGTCCTCCTCTCTCCCGCTCTATTATATTCTGCTGTCTGTCTCTGGGTCCTCCTCTCTCCCGCACTATTATATCCCGCTGTCAATCTCCAGGACCCCTTCTCTCCCGTTCTATTATATTCCGCTGTCAGTGTCCGAGTGCACCTCTCTCCCGCGCTATTATATTCCGCTGTCAGTCTCTGGATCCTCCTCTTTCCCGATCTTTTATATTCCGCTGTCAGTCTCTGGGTCCTCCTCTTTCCCGTTCTATTATATTCTGCTTTCCTGTCTCCAGGCCCTCTTCTCTCCCGCTCTATTACATTCCGCTGTCATTCTCTGGGTCCTCCTCTCTCCCGCTCTATTATATTCCGCTGTCAGTCTCTGGGTCCTCCTCTCTCCCGCTCTTTTATATTCTGCTGTCAGTCTCCGGTTCTCACTCGCTCCCGCTCTATTATATTCCGCTGTCAGTCTCCGTGTCCTCATCTCTCCCGCTCAAGTATATTCCGCTCTCCGTCTCTGCGTCCTCCTCTCTCCCGCTCTTTTATATTCCGCTGTCAGTCTCCGGGTCCCGCTCTCTCCTGCTCTATTATATTCAGCTGTCAGTCTCCGGCCCCTAATCTCTCCCGCTCTATTATATTCCGCTGTCAGTCTCCGGATGCTCCTCTCTCCCAATCTATTACATTCCGCTGTCAGTCTCTGGGTCCTCCTCTCTCCAGCACTTTAATATTCCGCTGTCAGTCTGCTGGTCATCCTCTCTGCCACTCTACTATTATTCCGCTGTCAGTCTCCGCATCCACCTCTCACACGCTTTATTATATTTCGCTGTCAGTCTCCAGGTCCCACTCTCTCCCGCTCTGTTATATTCTGCTGTCAGCCTCCGAGTCCTCCTCTCTCCTGCTCTATTATATTCCGCTGTCTGTCTCTGGGTCCTGCTCTCTCCCGCTCTATTATATTCCGCTGGCAATCACTGGGTCATCATCTCTTCCGCTCTACTATAATTCCACTGTCAGTCTCCGTATCCACCTCTCTCCCGCTCTATTATCTTCCGCTGTCAGTCTCCAGGTCCTCCTCTCTCCTGCTCTATTATATTCCGCTGTGTGTCTCCTGGTCATCCTCTCTCCCGCTCTCTTATATTCTGCTGTCTGTCTCTGGGTCCTCCTCTCTCCTGCTCTATTATATTCCGCTGTGTGTCTCCTGGTCATCCTCTCTCCCGCTCTCTTATATTCTGCTGTCTGTCTCTGGGTCCTCCTCTCTCCTGCTCTATTATCTTCCGCTGTCAGTCTCGGGGTCCTTCCCTCTCCCGGTCTATATATTCCACTGTCATTCTCTGGATACTCCTCTCTCCCGCTCTCTTATAATTCCGCTGTCAGTCTCCAGATCATCATCTCTCCTGCTCTATTATATACTGCTGTCATTCTCCGGGTCATCCTCTCTCCCGCTCTAATAGAATCCACTGTCAATCTCCGGAATTTCCTCTCTCCCGCTCTATTATATTCTGCTGTCAGTCTCTGTGTTCTCCTCTGTCCCGCTCTATTATATTCCGAAGTCAGTCTCCGGGTCCTCATCTCTCCCGCTACATTATATTCCGCTGTCAGTCTCTGGGCCCTCCACTCACCCACGCTTTTATATTCCGCTGTCAGTCTCCGGGTCCCGCTCTCTCCGCTCTATTATAATCAGCTTTCAGTCTCCGTGCCATCCTGTCTCCCGATCTATTATATACCGCTGTCAGTCTCTGGATCCCCCTCTTTCCTGATCTATTATATCCCACTGTCAGTCTCTGGGTCCTCCTCTTTCCCGCTCTATTATATTCTGCTTTCCAGTCTCCGTTTCATCCACTCTGCCACACTATTATATTCTGCTGTCTGTCTCCGGGTGCTCCTCTCTCCCGCTCTATTATATTCTGCTGTCTGTCTCCGAGTCCTCCTCTCTCCCGCTCTATTATATTCCGTTGTCAGTCTCCGGGCCCTCTTCTCTCCCGCTCTATTATATTCCACTGTCATTCTCTGGGTCCTCCTCTCTCCCGCTCTTTTATATTCTGCTGTCAGTCTCCTTGTCCCGCTCTCTCCCGCTCAATTATATTGCGCTGTCAATCTCTGGGCCCTCCTCTCTCCCGATCTATAATATTCCGCTGTTAGTCTTTGGATCCTCCTCTTTGCCGCTCTATTATATTCCGCTCTCAGTCTCCGGGTCCTCCTCTTTCCCGCTTTATATATTCTGCTGTCAGTCTCTGGATATTCCTCTCTCCCACTCTGTTATAATTCCGCTGTCAGTCTCCGGTTGCTACACTCTCCTGCTCTATTATATTCCGCTGTCAGTCTTCGGGTCCTCCTCTCTCCTGCTCTATTATATTCCGCTGTCAGTCTTTGGGTCCTCCTCTCTCCCGCTCTACTATATTCCACTGTAAGTCTCCGGGTCCTCCTCTCTCCCACTCTATTATATTCCTTTCTCAGTCTCCGGGTCCTCCTCTTTCCCGCTCTATTATATTCCGCTGTCAGTCTCTGGGTCCTCCTCTTTCCCCTTCTATTATATTCCTCTTTCAGCCTCCGGGTCATCCTCTCTCCCGCAGTATTATATTCGGCTCTCTGTCCCCGGGTCCTCCTCTCTCCTGCTCTATAATATTCTGCTGTCAGTCTCCAGTTCATCCTCTCTCCCGCTCTATTATATTCTGCTGCCTGTCTCCGGGTCTTCCTCTCTCCCGCTCTATTATATTCCGCTGTATGTCTCCAGGTCATCCTCTCTCACGCTCTATTATATTCTGCTGTCTCTCTCCGGGACCTCCTCTCTCCCGCTCTATTATATTCCACTGTCAGTATCGGGGTCCTTCTCTCTCCCGCTCAATATATTCCGCTGTCATTCTCTGGATACTCCTCTCTCCCGCTCTATTATAATTCCGCTGTCAGTCTCCGGATCATCATCTCTCCCGCTCTATTATAATTCCTTTGTCAGTCTCCGGAACTTCCTTTCTCACGTCTATTATATTCCCCTTTCAGTCTCCGTGTCCTCCTCTCTCCCGCACCTTTATATTGCGCTGTCAGTCTCCAGGTCATCCTCTCTTCCACTCTACCATAATTCCGCTGTCTGTCTCCGGGTCCTCCTCTCTCCCGCTCTACATATTCCGCTGTCAGTCTCTGGATATTCCTCTATCCTGCTCTATTATAATTCCTTTGTCAGTCTTCGGAAGCAACTCTCTCCCGCTCTATTATATTCCGCTGTCAGTCTCCGGGTCCTCCTCTCTCCCACTCTATTATATTCCGCTGTCAGTCTCCATGTACTCCTCTCTCCCGCTCTATTCTATACTGCTGTCAGTCTCAGTGTTCTCCTCTTTCCCGGTCTATTATATTCCGCTGTCAGGCTTCGGGTCCTCCTCTCTCCCGCTCTATTATATTCCGCTGTCAGTCTCCGGGTCCTCCTCTCTCCCGCTCTATTCTTTTCCACTCTCAGTCTCCTAGTCTTTCTCTTTCCTGCTCTATTATATTCCGCTGTCAGTCTTTGGGTCCTCCTCTTTCCCGCTCTATTGTATTCCGCTGTCAGTCTCCGGGTCATCCTCTCTCCCGCAATATTATATTCGGCTGTCTGTCCCTGGGTCCTCCTTTCTCCCGCTGTATTATATTCCGCTGGTAGGCTCTTGGTCCTCGTCTCTCTCGTTCTATTATATTCCCCTGTCAGTCTCCAGGTATTCCTCTTTCCCGCTTTATATATTCTGCTGTCAGTCTCTGGATATTCCTCTCTCCCACTCTGTTATAATTCTGCTGTCAGTCTCCGGTTGCTACTCTCTCCTGCTCTATTATATTCCGCTGTCAGTCTTCGGGTCCTCCTCTCTGCCACTCTACTATATTGCGCTGTCAGTCTCTGGGTCCTCCTCTCTCCCACTCTATTATATTCCTCTCTCAGTCTCCGGGTCCTCCTCTTTCCCGCTCTATTATATTCCGCTGTCAGTCTCTGGGTCCTCCTCTTTCCCCTTCTATTATATTCCTCTTTCAGCCTCCGGGTCATCCTCTCTCCTGCAGTATTATATTCGGCTCTCTGTCCCCGGGTCCTCCTCTCTCCTGCTCTATAATATTCTGCTGTCAGTCTCCAGTTCATCCTCTCTCCCGCTCTATTATATTCTGCTGTCTGTCTCCGGGTCTTCCTCTCTCCCGCTCTATTATATTCCGCTGTCTGTCTCCAGGTCATCCTCTCTCCCGCTCTATTATATTCTGCTGTCTGTCTCCGGGACCTCCTCTCTCCCCCTCTATTATATTCCGCTGTCAGTATCGGGGTCCTTCTCACTCCCGCTCAATATATTCCGCTGTCATTCTCTGGATACTCCTCTCTCCCGCTCTACTATAATTCCGCTGTCAGTCTCTGGATCATCATCTCTCCTGCTCTATTATAATTCCTTTGTCAGTCTCCGGAACTTCCTTTCTCACGTCTATTATATTCCCCTTTCAGTCTCCATGTCCTCCTCTCTCCCGCACCTTTATATTGCGCTGTCAGTCTCCAGGTCATCCTCTCTTCCACTCTACCATAATTCCGCTGTCTGTCTCCGGGTCCTCCTCTCTCCCGCTCTATTATATTCCACTGTCAGTCTCCATGTACTCCTCTCTCCCGTTCTGTTCTATACTGCTGTCAGTCTCAGTGTCCTCCTCTCTCCTGGTCTATTATATTCCGCTGTCAGGCTTCGGGTCCTCCTCTCTCCCGCTCTATTATATTCCGCTGTCAGTCTCCGGGTCCTCCTCTCTCCCGCTCTATTCTTTTCCACTCTCAGTCTCCTCGTCTTTCTCTTTCCTACTCTATTATATGCCGCTGTCAATCTTTGGGTCCTCCTCTTTCCCGCTCTATTGTATTCCGCTGTCAGTCTCCGGGTCATCCTCTCTCCCGCAATATTATATTCGGCTGTCTGTCCCTGGGTCCTCCTCTCTCCCGCTCTATAATATTCTGCTGTCAGTCTCCAGGTCATCCTCTCTCCCACTCTATTATACTCTGCAGTCTGTCTTCGGGTGCTCATCCCTCTCACTATATTACAATCCGCTGTATATCTCCGGGTCCTCCTCTCTCCCGCTCTATCATATTCCGCTGTCAGTCTCGGGGTCCATCTCTCCTCCACTCTATATATTCCGCTGTCATTCTCTGGATACTCTTCTCTCCTGCTCTATTATAATTCCGCTGTCAGTCTCAGAGTTTTCCTCTCTCCCGCTCTATTATATTCCGCTGTCAGTCTCTGGGTCCTCCTCTTTTCCGCTCTTTTATATTCCGCTCTCAGTCTTTGGGTCATCCTCTCTCCCGCACTATAATATTCGGCTGTCTGTCCCCGGGTCCTCCTCTCACCCGCTCTATAATATTCTGCTGTCAGTCTCCAGGTCTTCCTCTCTCCCACTCTGTTAAATTCTGCTGTCAGTCTCAGAGTTTTCCTGTCTCCCGCTCTATTATATTCCGGTGTCAGGCTTCGAGTCCTCCTCTCTCCCATTCTATTATATTCCGCTGTCAGTCTCCGGGACGTCCTCTCTCCTGCTCTATTATATTCTGCTCTCAGTCTCCTAGTCTTCCACTTTCCCGCTCTATTATATTCCGCTGTCAGTCTCTGGGTCCTCCTCTTTCCCGCTCTATTATATTCCGCTCTCAGTCTTCGGGTCATCCCCTCTCCCGCACTATAATATTCGGCTGTCTGTCCCCGGGTCCTCCTCTCTCCCGCTCTATAATATTCTGCTGTCAGTCTCCAGGTCTTCCTCCCTCCCACTCTATTATATTCAGCTGTCTGTATCCAGGTGCTCGTTTCTCCCACTCTATTATATTCCACTGTATGTCTGCGCGTCCTCCTCTGTCCCACTCTATTATATTCCGTCTCAGTCTCGGGGTCCTTCTCTCTCCCGCTCTATATATTCGGCTGTCATTCTCTGGATTCTCCTCTCTCCCGCTCTATTATAATTCTGCTACCAGACTCCGGATCATCATCTCTCCCACTCTATTATATTCTGCTGTCAGTCTCTGGGTCCTCCTATCTCCCGCTCTTTTATATTCTGCTGTCAGTCTCCGGGTCCTCCTCTCTCCCACTCTAATATATACCGCTGTCAGTCTCCTGGTTCACAACTCTCCCGCTATATTATATTCCGATGTCAGTCTCCGGGTCCTCATTTCTCCCGGTCTATTATATTCCGCTCTCAGTCTCCGGGTCCTCCTCTCTCCCACTCTATTATATTCCGCTGCCTGTCTCTGGTTCCTCCTCTCTCCTGCTGTATATATTCCCCTGTCAGTCTCTGGTTATTCCTCTCTCCCGCTCTATTATAATTCCTTTGTCAGTCTCCGGAACCTCCTCTCTCCCATTCTACTATATTGTGCTTTCAGTCTCTGGGTCCCCCTCTCTCCCGCACTTTTATATTCCGCTCTCAGTCTCCAGGTCATCCTCTCTTCCGCTCTACTATAATTCCGCTGTCTGTCTCTGGGTCCTCCTCTCTCCCGCTCTATATATTCCGCTGTCAGTCTCTGGTTATTCCTCTCTCCCGTTCTATTATAATTCCTTTGTCAGTATCCAGAACTTACTCTCTCCAGCTCTATTATATTCTGCTGTCTGTCTCCAGTTCCTCCTCTCTCCCGCTCTATATATTCCTCTGTCAGTCTCTGGTTATTCCTCTCTCCCGCTCTATTATAATTCCTTTGTCAGTCTCCAGAACTTCCTCTCTCCCGCTCTATTATATTCCGCTTTCTGTCTCCGGGTCCTCCTCTCTCCCACTCAAATATATACCGCTGTCAGTCTCCTGGTTCACAACTCTCCCGCTATATTCTATTCCGATGTCAGTCTCCGGGTCCTCATTTCTCCCGGTCTATTATATACCGCTCTCAGTCTCCGGGTCCTCCTCTCTCCCACACTATTATATTCTGCTGCCTGTCTCTGGTTCCTCCTCTCTCCCGCTGTATATATTCCCCTGTCAGTCTCTGGTTATTCCTCTCTCCCGCTCTATTATAGTTCCTTTGTCAGTCTCCGGAACCTCCTCTCTCCCATTCTACTATATTGCGCTTTCAGTCTCTGGGTCCCCCTCTCTCCCACACTTTTATATTCCAGTCTCAGTCTCCAGGTCATCCTCCCTTCCGCTCTACTATAATTCCGCTGTCTGTCTCTGGGTCCTCCTCTCTCCCGCTCTATATATTCCGCTGTCAGTCTCTGGTTATTCCTCTCTCCCGTTCTATTATAATTGCTTTGTCAGTATCCGGAACTTACTCTCTCCAGCTCTATTATATTCTGCTGTCTGTCTCCAGTTCCTCCTCTCTCCCGCTCTATATATTCCTCTGTCAGTCACTGGTTATTCCTCTCTCACGCTCTATTATAATTCCTTTGTCAGTCTCCGGAACTTCCTCTCTCCCGCTCTATTATATTCCGCTTTCAGTCTCCGGGTCCTCCTCTCTCCCGCACTTTTATATTCCGCTGGCAGTATCCAGGTCATCCTCTCTTCCGCTCTACTATAATTCCTCTGTCTGTCTCGGGTCCACCTCTCTCCCGCTCTACTTATTCCGCTGTCAGTATCTGGATATTCCTCTCTCACGCTCTATTATAATTCCTTTGTCAGTCTATGGAACCTACTCTCTCCCGCTCTATTATATTCCGCTGTCAGTCTCCGGGTCGTCCTCTCTCCCGCTCTATTATGTTCCACTGTCAGTCTCCAGGCCCTAAACTCAACCGCTCTGTTATATTCTGCTGTTAGTCTCTGAGTCCTCCTCTCTCCCGTTCTATTATATTCCGCTGTCAGTCTCTGGGTCCTCCTCTTTCCCCTTCTATTATATTCCGCTTTCAGCCTCCGGGTCATCCTCTCTCCTGCACTATTACATTCGGCTGTCTGTCCCCGGGTCCTGCTCTCTCCCGCTCTATAATATTCTGCTGTCAGTCTCCAGGTCATCCGCTCTCCCGCTCTATTATATTCTGCTGTCTGTCTCTGGGTCCTCCTCTCTCCCGCTCTGTTTTATTCCGGTGTATGTCTCCAGGTCAACCTCTCTCCCGCTCTACTAAATTCTGCTTCTGTCTCCGGGTCCTCCTCTCTCCCGCTATGTTATATTCCGCTGTCAGTCTCGGGATCCTTCTCTCTCCCGCTCTATATATTCCGCTGTCATTCTCTGGATACTGCTCTCTCCCGCTCTATTATATTCCGCTCTCAGTCTCCAGGTCCTCCTCTCTCCCGCTTTGGTATATTCTGCTGTCAGTCTCCGAGTCCTCCTCTGTCCCGTTCTATTATATTCCGCTGTCAGGATTTGGTTATTCCTCTTTCACTTTCTATTATAATTCCTTTGTCACTCTCCAGAACCTACTCTCTCCGGCTCTATTATATTCCGCTGTCAGTGTCCGGGTCCTCTTTTCTCCCTCTCTATTATATTCCAATGTCTCTCTCCGGTTCCTCCTCTCTCCCACACTATATATTCAGCTGTCAGTCTCTGGTTATTCCTCTCTCCTGCTCTATTATAATTCCTTTGTCAGTCCCCGGAACTTCCTTTCTCCCGCTCTATTATATTCCGCTTTCAGTCTCTGGGTCCTCTTCTCTCCCGCACTTTTATATTCCGCTGTCAGTCTCCAGGTCCTCCTCTCTCCCGCTCTATTATATTCTGCTGTCAGTCTCCGGGTCCTCATCTCTCCCGCTCTATTATATTCTGCTGTCAGTCTCTAGGTCCTCCTCTCTCCTGCTCTGTTATATTCTGCTGTCAGTCTCCGAGTCCTCCTCTCTCTCGCTCTATTATATTCCGCTGTCAGGCTTCAGGTCCTCCTCTCTCCCGCTCTATTATATTCCGCTGTCAGTCTCCGGGTCCTCCTCTCTCCCGCCCTATTTTATTCTGCTCTCAGTCTCCTAGTCTTCCTCTTTCCGCCTCTATTATATTCCACTGTCAGTTTCTCGGTCCTCCTCTTTCCCGCTCTATTATATTCCATTGTCAGTCTCTGGGTCATCCTCTCTCCCGCACTATTATATTCGGCTGTCTGTCTCCGGGTCCTCCTCTCTCCCGTTCTATAACAGTCTGCTGTCAGTCTCCAGGTCATCCTCTCTCCCACTCTATTATATTCCGCTGTCATTCCCAGGATACTCCTCTCTCCCAATCTATTATAATTCCGCTGCCAGAATCTGGATCATCATCTCTCCCGCTCTATTATATTCTGCTGTCAGTCTCTGGGTCCTCCTCTCTCCCGCTCTTTTACATTCCACTGTCAGTCTCTGGGTCCTCCTCTCTCCCGCTCTATTATATTCCGCTGTCAGGCTTCGGGTTTTCCTCTCTCCCGCACTTTTATATTCCGCTGTCAGTCTCCAGGGCATCCTCTCTTCCACTCTATTATATTCCGCTGTCAGTCTCCGAGTCCTCCTCTCTCCCGCTCTATTATATTCCGCTGTCAGGCTTTGGGTCCACCTCTCTCCCACTCTATTATATTCCGCTGTCAGTCTCTGGATATTCCTCTCTCCCGCTCTATTATAATTCCTTTGTCAGTCTCCGGAACCTACTCTCTCCCGCTCTATTATATTCCGCTTTCAGCCTCCGGGTCATCCTCTCTCCTGCACTAATATATTCTGCTGTCTGTCCCCGGGTCCTCCTCTCTCCCGTTCTATAATATTCTGTTGTCAGTCTCCAGGTCATCATCTCTCCCGCTCTATTATATTCTGCTGTCATTCTCCGGGTCCTTCTCTCTCCCGCTCAATAATATTCTGCTGTCAGTCTCCAGGTCATCCGCTCTCCCGCTCTATTATTTTCCGCTGTATGTCTCCAGGTCAACCTCTCTCCCGCTCTATTATATTCTGCTCTCTGTCTGCGGGTCCTCATCTCTCCCGCTCTGTTATATTCCGCTGTCAGTCTCGGGATCCTTCTCTCTCCCGCTCTATATATTCTGCTGTCATTCTCTGGATACTGCTCTCTCCCGCTCTATTATATTCCGCTCTCAGTCTCCAGGTCCTCCTCTCTCCCGCTCTGGTATATTCTGCTGTCAGTCTCCGAGTCCTCCTCTCTCCCGCTCTATTATATTCGGCTGTCACGCTTCGGGTCCTCCTCTCTCCCATTCCATTATATTCCAGTGTCAGTCTCTTGGTCCTCCTCTCTCCCACTCTATTATATTCCGCTGTCAGTCCCTGGGTCCTCCTCTTTCCTTCTCTATCATATTCCGCTGTCAGTCTCCGGGTCATCCGCTCTCCCGCACTATTACATTCGGATGTCTGTCCCCGGGCCATCCTCTCTCCCGCTCTACAATATTCTGCTGTCAGTCTCCAGGTCTTCCTCTCTCCCACTCTATTATATTCTCCTGTCTGTCTCCGGGTGCTCGTCTCTCCCACTCTATTATATTCCGCTGAATGTCTCCGGGTCCTCCTCTCTCCCACTCTATTATATTCCGCTGTCAGTCTCGGGGTCCTTCTCTCTCCCGCTCTATATATTCGGCTGTCATTCTCTGGATACTCCTTTCTCCCGCTCTATTATAATTCCGCTGCCAGACTCCGGATCATCATCTCTCCCTCTCTATTATATTCTGCTTTCAGTCTCTGGATCCTCCTCTCTCCTGCTCTATTATATTCCGCTGTCTGTCTCAGGGTCCTCCTCTCTCCCGCTCTCTTATATTCCGCTGTCAGTCTCCGGGTCCTCATCTCTCCCATTCTATTATATTCCTCTCTCAGTAGCCGGGTCCGCCTCTCTCCCGCTCTATTATATTCCGCTTTCATTCACCGGGTCCTCCTCTCTCCCGCTCTATTATATTCCACTGTCAGTCTCCGAGTGTTCCTGTCTCCCGCTCTATTATATTCCACTGTCAGTCTGTGGGCCCTCCCCTCTCCCGCTCTATTATATTCTACTATCAGTCTCTGGGTATTCCTCTCTCCTGGACTTTTCAATTCCGCTGTCAGTCTCCGGGTCCTCCTCGCCCCCGCACTATTATATTCTGCTGTCAGTGTCCAGGCCCTCCTCTCTCCCGCACTATTATATTGTGCTGTCAGTCTCCGGGACTTCCTCTCTCCTTCTCTTTTATATTCCGCTGTCAGTCTCTGGGTCCTCCTCTCACCCGTTCCATTATATTACGCTGTCAGTCTCAGAGTCCTCCTCTCTCCCGCTCTATATATTCTGCTGTCAGTATCTGGATATTCCCCTCTCCCGCTTTATTATAATTCCGCTGTCAGTCTCCGGGACCTACTCTCTCCCACATTTTTATATTCTTCTGTCCGTCTCCAGGTCATCCTCTCTCCCGCTCCACTATAATTCCTCTGTCAGTCTCCAGATCCACCTCTCTCCCGCTCTATAATAATTCCGCACTCAATCTCCAGGTCCTCCTCTCTCCTGAACTTTTATATTACGCTGTCAATCTCCAGGTCTTCCTCTCTCCCGCTCTATTATATTCCGCTGTCAATCTCTGAGTACTCCTCCCTCCCATTCTATTATATTGTGCTGTCAGTCTCCGGGTCCTCCTCTGCTCCCGCTCTATTATATTCCCCTGTCAGTCTCCGTGTCCTCCCCTCTCCCGCTCTATTATATTCCGCTATCAGTCTCTGGGTCTTTCTCTCTCCCGCTCTATTAAATTCCGCTGTCAGTCTCAGAGTCCTCCTCTCTCACGCTCTATATATTCTGCTGTTAGTCTCTGGATATTCCTCACTCCCGCTCTATTATAATTTTGCTGTCAGTCTCCGATCCTCCTCACTTCTGCTCTATTATATTCCGCTGTCAGTCTCCGGGTGCTCCTCTCTCCCGCATTTTTATATTCTTCTGTCCATCTCCAGTTCATCCTCTCTCCCGCTCCACTATAATTCCACTGTCCGTTTCTGGATCCACCTGTCTCCCGCTCTATAATAATTCCGCAGTCAGTCTCCGCGTCCACTTCTCTCCCGCTCTATTATATTTGCTGTCAGTTTCCGGTTCCTCCTCTCTCCTGCTGTATCATATTCTGCTGTCTGTCCCTGGGTCCTCCTCTCTCCTGCTCTATTATTCTGCTGCCAGTCTGCGGGTCCACCTCTCTCCCACTCTACTATATTCCGCTGCCAGTCTCCAAGTCGTCCTCTCTCCTGCTCTATTATATTCCGCTGTCTGTCTCGGGGTCCTCCTCTCTCCCGCTCTCTTATATTCCGCTGTCAGTCTCCGGGTCCTCATCTCTCCCATTCTATTATATTCCTCTCTCAGTAACCAGGTCCGCCTCTCTCCCGCTCTATTATATTCCGCTTTCATTCACCGGGTCCTCCTCTCTCCCGCTCTATTATATTCCGCTGTCAGTCTCCGAGTGTTCCTGTCTCCCGCTCTATTATATTCCACTGTCAGTCTGTGGGCCCTCCCCTCTCCCGCTCTATTATATTCTACTATCAGTCTCTGGGTATTCCTCTCTCCTGGACTTTTCAATTCCGCTGTCAGTCTCCGGGTCCTCCTCTCCCCCGCTATATTATATTCTGCTGTCAGTGTCCAGGCCCTCCTCTCTCCCGCACTATTATATTGTGCTGTCAGTCTCCGGGACTTCCTCTCTCCTTCTCTTTTATATTCCGCTGTCAGTCTCTGGGTCCTCCTCTCACCCGTTCCATTATATTCCGCTGTCAGTCTCAGGGTCCTCCTCTCTCCCGCTCTATATATTCTGCTGTCAGTATCTGGATATTCCTCTCTCCCGCTTTATTATAATTCCGCTGTCAGTCTCCGGGACCTACTCTCTCCCACATTTTTATATTCTTCTGTCCGTCTCCAGGTCATCCTCTCTCCCGCTCCACTATAATTCCTCTGTCAGTCTCCAGATCCACCTCTCTCCCGCTCTCTAATAATTCCGCAGTCAATCTCCAGGTCCTCCTCTCTCCCGAACTTTTATATTACGCTGTCAATCTCCAGGTCTTCCTCTCTCCGGCTCTATTATATTCCGCTGTCAGTCTCTGTCTCCTCCTCTCTTCCACTCTATTATATTCCTCTGTCATTTCCAGGTCCTCCTCTTTCCCGCTCTATTGTATTCCGCTTTCAGTCTCCGGGTACTTCTCTCTCCCGCTCTATTATATTTCACTGTCTGTCCCCGGGATCTCCTCTATCCCTATCTATTTTATTCTGCTGTCAGTCTCCAGGTCGTCCTCTCTCCCACTCTATTATATTCTTCTGTCAGTCTCCGGGTCCTCATCTCTCCCGCTCTATTATATTCCGCTGTCAGTCTCTGGGTTCTCCTCTCTCCCGCTATATTATATTCCGCTGTCAGTCTCGGGGTCCTCTTCTCTCCCGCTCTATTATATTCCGCTATCAGTCTCCGGGTCCTCCTCTCTCCTCTTCTTTTATATTCTGCTGTCTGACCCCGGGTCCTCCTCTCTCCTGCTCTATTATATTCTGCTCTCAGTCTCCGGGTCCTCGTCTCTCCCGCACTAATATATTCCGCTGTCAGTCTCTGAGACTTCCACTAACCCGCTCTATTATATTCCGCTGTCAGTCTCGTAGTCCTACTCTCTCCCACTCTATTAAACTTCGCTGTCAGTCTCCGGGTCCTTCTCTCTTCCGCTCTGTTATATTCCGCTGTCAGTCTCCGGGTCCTCCTATCTCCTAACTATTATGTTCACTGTCAGTCTCCAGGTCTTCCTCTCTCCCGCTCAATTATATTCTGATGTCAGTCTCCGGGTCCTCATCGCTCCCGCTCTATTATATTCCACTGTAAGTCTCTGGGTTCTCCTCTCTCCCGCTCTATTATATTCCGCTGTCAGTCTCGGGGTCCTCCTCTCTCCCACTCCATTATATTCCGCTTTCAATTTCCGGGTCCTCATCTCTCCCACTCTATTAAACTTCGCTGTCAGTCTCCGGGTCCTTCTCTCTTCCGCTCTGTTATATTCCGCTGTTAGTCTCCGGGTCCTCCTATCTCCAAAACTATTATGTTCACTGTCAGTCTCCAGGTCTTCCTCTCTCCCGCTCTATTATATTCTGCTCTCAGTATCCGGGTCCTCCTCTCTCCCATTCTATTATATTCTTCTGTCAGTCTCCGGGTCCTCAGCGCTCCCGCTCTATTATATTCCACTGTAAGTCTCTGGGTTCTCCTCTCTCCCGCTCTATTATATTCCGCTGTCAGTCTCGGGGTCCTCCTCTCTCCCACTCTATTATATTCCGCTTTCAATTTCCGGGTCCTCATCTCTCCCACTCTATTATATGCCACTGTCAGTCTCCGGGTCCTCCTCTCTCCCGCTCTATTATATTCCGCTGTCAGTCTCCGGGTCCTCTTCTCTCCAGCTCTATTATATTCCGATGTCAGTCTCTCAGTCCTCATCTCTCCCACTCTATTATATTCCACTGTCAATCTGCAGTTCCTCCGCTCTCCCGCTCTATTATATTCTGCTGTCAGTCTCCGGGTCCTCCCCTCTCCCGCTCTATTATATTCTGCTGTCAGTCTCCAGGTTTCCTCTCTCCCTGTCCATTATATTCCGCTGTCAGTCCTCTCTCCCGCACTATTATATTGTGCTGTCAGTCTCCGGGACTTCCTCTCTCCTGCTCTTTTATATTCCGCTGTCAGTCTCTGGGTCCTCCTCTCACCCGTTCTATTATATTCCATTGTCAGTCTCCGTATCCTCTTCTCTACTGCTCTATTATATTCTGTTGTCAGTCTCCGTGTCCCCCTCTCTCCCGCTCTACTATATTACGCTGTGAGTCTCCGTGTCCTCCTCTCTCCATCTCTATTACATTCCGCAGTCAGTCTCCGGGTCCTCCTCTTTCCAGCTCTATTATATTCCGCTGTCAGTCTCCGGGTCATTGTCTCTCCCGCTGTATCATATTCTGCTGTCTATCCCCGGGTCCTCCTCTCTCCCGCTCTATTCTATTCCGCTGTCAGTGTGCGCGTCCTCCTCCCTCCCGCTCTATTATATTCCGCTGTCAGTCTCCGTATCCTCTTCTCTACCGCTCTATTATATTCCGTTGTCAGACTCCGTGTCCTCCTCTCTCCATCTCTATTACATTAAGCAGTCTGTCCCCGGGTCCTCCTCTCTCCCGCTCTATTATAGTCTGCTGTCAGTCTCCGGGTCCTCCTCTCTCCTGCTGTATTTTATTCCGCTGTCAGTCTCCGGGTACTCCTCTCTCCCGCTCTATTATATTCCGCTGTCAGTCTCCTGGTCCTCCCCTCTCCCGCTCTATTATATTCTGCTCTCAGTCTCCGGGTCCTCCTCTTTCCAGCTCTATTATATTCCGCTGTCACTCTCTGGGTCATTCTCTCTCCCGCTCTATTATATTCTGCTGTCAGTCTCCGGTTCCTCCTCTCTCCTGCTGTAATTTATTCTGCTGTCAGTCTCCGGGTACTACTCTCTCCCGCTCTATTATATTCCACTGTCAGTCTCCTGGTCCTCCCCTCTCGCGCTCTATTATATTCTGCTCTCAGTCTCCGGGTCCTCCTCTCTCCCGCTTTATTATAGTTCCGCTATCAGTCTCCGGGTACGCCTCTCTCCCGCTCTATTATATACCACTGTCAGTCTTTGAGTCCTCCTCTCTACTGGCTTATTATATTCCACTGTCATTCTCCGGATCGTCCTCTCTCCCGCTCTATTATATTCCGCCGTCAGTCTCCGTGTCCTTCTCTCTCCCGCTCTATTATATTCTGCTGTCTATCTCGGGGTCCTCCTCCCTCCCGCTCTATTATAATCCGCTGTCAATCTCCGGGTCCTCATCTCTCCCACTCTATTATATTCCGGTGTCAGTCTCCGGGTGCCCCTCTCTCCCGCAGTATTATATTCCGCTGTCATTCTCCAGGTCCACCTCTCTCCCGCTCTATTATATTCCGCTGTCAGTCTTCGGGTGCTGCTCTCTCCCACTCTATAATATTCCGCTGTCAGTCTCCGGGTCCTCTACTCTCCTTCTCTATTATATTACCTGTCAGTTTCCAGTTCCTCCTCTCTCCCGCTCTATTATATTCCGCTCTCTGTCAAAGGGTCCTCCTCTCTCCCGCTCTATAATATTCTGCTGTCAGTTTCCGGGTCCTACTCCCTCCCGCACTATTATATTCTGCTGACAGTTTCCATGACCTCCTCAATCCCGCTCTAATATATTACGCTGTCAATCTCTGGGATTTCCTCTCTCCCGCTCTTTTATATTCCGCTGTCAGTCTCTGGGACCTCCTCTCTCCCGCACTATTATATTCTGCTGTCAGTCTCCGGAACCTCCTCTCTCCCGTTCTATTATATTCTGCTGTCTGTCTCCGAGTGCTCCTCTCTCCCGCTCTATTATATTCCACTGTCAGTCTCCTGGTCGTCCCCTCTCCCGCTCTATTATATTCCGCTCTCAGTCTCCGGGTCCTCCTCTCTCCCGCTCTGTTATATTCTGCTGTCAGTCTCCAGGACCTCCTCTCCTCCGCTCTATTATACTCCGCTGTCAGTCTCTGGGTCATCCTCTCTCCTGCTGTATCATATTCCGCTGTCTGTCCCCGGGTCCTCCTCTCTCCCGCTCTTTTATATTCTGCTGTCAGTCTCTGGGTCCTCCTCTCTCCCCCACTATTACATTCTGCTGTCAGTCTCCGAGTGCTCCTCGCTCCCACTCTATTATATTCCACAGTCAGTCTCCTAGTCGTCCCCTCTACCGCTCTATTATAATCCGCTCTCAGTCTCCGGGTCCTCCTCTCTCCCGCTCTGTTATATTCTGCTGTCAGTCTCCAGGACCTCCTATCTCCCGCCCTATTAAACTCCGCTGTCAGTCTCCAGGTCGTCCTCTCTCCAGCTCTATTATATTCCGCTGTCTGTCTCGGGGTCCTACTCTCTCCTGCTCTATTATATTCCGCTTTCAGTCTCCGGGTCCCCATCTCTCCTACTCTATTATTTTCCTCTCTCAGTCTCCGGGTCCGCCTCTCTCCCGTTCTATTATATTCCGCTTTCACTCACCGGGTCCTCCTCTCTCCCGCTCTATTATATTCCGCTGTCAGTCTCCGAGTGCTCCTCTCTCCCACTCTATTATATTCCACAGTCAGTCTCCTGGTCGTCCCTTCTACCGCTCTATTATATTCCGCTCTCAGTCTCCGGGTCCACCTCTCTCCCGCTCTGTTATATTCCGCTGTCAGTCTCCAGGACCTCCTATCTCCCGCCCTATTAAACTCCGCTGTCAGTCTCTGGGTCATCCTCTCTCCTGCTGTATCATATTCCGCTGTCTGTCCCCGGGTCCTCCTCTCTCCCTCTCTATTAATGCACTGTCAGTCTGCGGGTCCTCCTCTCTCCCGCTCTTTTATATTCCGCTGCCAGTCTCCAGGTCGTCCTCTCTCCTGCTCTATTATATTCCGCTGTCAGTCTCCGGGTCCCCATCTCTCCCATTCTATTATATTCCTCTCTCAGTCTCTGGGTCCGCCTCTCTCCCGTTCTATTATATTCCGCTTTCATTCACCGGGTCCTCCTCTCTCCCGCTCTATTATATTCCGCTGTCAGTCTCCGAGTGCTCCTGTCTCCCGTTCTATTATATTCCGCTGTCAGTCTCCGGATCCTCCTCTCCCCCGCACTATTATATTCTGCTGACAGTGTCCAGGCCCTCCTCTCTCCCTCACTATTATATTGTGCTGTCAGTCTCGGGGACTTCCTCTCTCCTGCTCTTTTATATTCCGCTGTCAGTCTCTGGGTCCTCCTCACACCCGTTCTATTATATTCCGCTGTCAGTCTCAGGGTCCTCCTCTCTCCCGCTCTATATATTCTGCTGTCAGTCTCTGGATATTCCTCTCTCCCGCTTTATTATAACACTGCTGGCAGTCTCCATATCCTCCTCACTCCCACTCTATTATATTCCGCTGTCAGTCTCCGGGTCCTCCTCTCTCCCACATTTTTATATTCTTCTGTCCGTCTCCAGGTCATCCGCTCTCCTGCTCCACTATAATTCCTCTGTCAGTCTCCAGATCCACCTCTCTCCCGCTCTATAATAATTCCGCAATCAATCTCCGGGTCCACCTCTCTCCCGAAATTTTATAATCCGCTGTCAATCTCCAGTTCTTCCTCTCTCCGGCTCTATTATATTCCGCTGTCAGTCTCTGTTTCCTCCTCTCTTCCGCTCTATTATATTCCTCTGTCATTCTCCAGGTCCTCCTCTCTCCTGCTCTAATGTATTCCGCTTTCAGTCTCCGGGTACTCCTCTCTCCCGCTCTAATATATTTCGCTGTCTGTCCCTGGGACCTCCTCTATCCCTATCTATTTCATTCTGCTGTCAGTCTTCAGGTCGTCCTCTCTCCCGCTCTATTATATTCTTCTGTCTTTCTCCAGGTCCTCATCTCTCCCGCTCTATTTTATTCCACTGTCAGTCTCTGGGTTCTCCTCTCTCCCGCTCTATTATATTCTGCTGTCAGTCTCGGGGTCCTCCTCTCTCCCACTCTATTAGATTCCACTTTCAATTTCCGGATCCTCATGTCTCCCGCTCTATTATATGCCACTGTCCATCTTTGGGTCCTCCTCTCTCCCGCTCTATTATATTCCGCTGTCAGTCTCCGGGTCCTCTTCTCTCCGGCTCTATTATATTCTGATGACAGTCTCTAGTCCTCCCTGCTGCACTTTTAAATTCCACTGGCAATCTGCAGGTCCGCCTCTCTCCCGCTCTATTATATTCTGCTCCCAGTCTCCAGGTTTCCTCTCTCCCCCTCTATTTTATTCCGCTGTCAGTCTTTGGGTACTCCTCTCTCCCGCACTATTATATGGCATTGTCAGTGTCCATGTCCTCCTCTCTTCCGCTCTATTATATTCCGCTGTCAGTATCCGTGTCCTCATCTCTCCCGCTCTATTATATTCCGCTGTCAGTCTTGGGTTCCTCCTCTCTCCCGCTCTATTCATTTCCGCTGTCAGTGTGCACGTCCTCCTCCCTCCCGATCTATTATATTCTGTTGGCAGTCTCCAGGACATCCTCTCTCCCGTTCTATTATACTCCGCTGTCAGTCTCCGTATCCTCTTCTCTACCACTCTATTATATGCCGTTGTGAGTCTCCGGGTCCTCCTCACTCCCACTCTACTATATTACGCTGTCAGTCTCTGTGTCCTCCTCCCTCCCGCTCTATTATATTCCGCTATCAATCTCCGGGTCCTCATCTCTCCTGCTCTATTATATTCCGGTGTCAGTCTCCGGGTGCCCCTCTCTCCCGCACTATTATATTCCGCTGTCATTCTCCAGGTCCACCTCTCTCCCGCTCTATTATATTCCACTGTCAGTCTGTGGGTCCTGCTCTCTCCCGCTCTAATATATTCCGCTGTCAGTCTCCGGGTCCTCTTCTCTCCCACTCTATTATATTTGCTATCAGTTTCCGGTTCCTCCTCTCTCCTGCTGTATCATATTCCGCTGTCTGTCCCCGGATCCTCCTCTCTCCCGCTCTATTATATTCCGCTGCCAGTCTCCAGGTCTTCCTCTCTCCGGCTCTATTATATTCCGCTGGCAGTCTCCGGGTCCTCATCTCTCCCACTCTATTATATTCCTCTCTCAGTCTCCGGGTCCGCCTCTCTCCCTTTCTATTATATTCCGCTTTCATTCACCGGGTCCTCCTCTCTCCCGCTCTATTCTATTCCGCTGTCTGTCTCCGAGTGCTCCTGTCTCACTCTCTATTATAGTCCGCTGTCAGTCTTTGGGTCCTCCCCTCTCCCGCTCTATTATATTCTGCTCTCATTCTCTGGGTATTCCCCTCTCCCGGACTTTTCAATTCCGCTGTCAGTCTCTGGGTCCTGCTCTCTCCCGCTCTATTATATTCTGCTGCCAGTCTCCAGGTCTTCCTCTCTCCGGCTCTATTATATTCTGCTGTCAGTCTCCGGGTCCTCATCTCTCCCACTCTATTATATTCCTCTCTCAGTCTCCGGGTCCTCCCCTCTCCCGCTCTATTATATTCTGCTCTCAGTCTCTGGGTATTCCTCTCTCCCAGACTTTTCAATTCCGCTGTCAGTCTCCGGGTCCTGCTCTCTCCCGCTCTATTATATTCTGCTGTCAGTCTCTGGGACCTCCTCTCTCCCGCACTATAATATTCCGCTGTCAGTGTCCAGGCCCTCCTCTCTCCCGCACTATTATACTGTGCTGTCAGTCTCCGGGACTTCCTCTCTCCTGCTCTTTTATATTCCGCTGTCAGTCTCTGGGTCCTCCTCTCACCCGTGCTATTATATTCCATTGTCAGTCTCCATATCCTCTTCTCTACTGCTCTATTATATTCTGTTGTCAGTCTCCGTGTCCCCCTCTCTCCCGCTCTACTATATTACGCTGTGAGTCTCCGTGTCCTCCTCTCTCCATCTCTATTACATTCCGCAGTCAGTCTCCGGGTCCTCCTCTTTCCAGCTCTATTATATTCCGCTGTCAGTCTCCGGGTCATTCTCTCTCCCGCTATATCATATTCTGCTGTCTATCCCTGGGTGCTCCTCTCTCCCGCTCTATTCTATTCCGCTTCAGTGTGCGCGTCCTCCTCCCTCCCACTCTATTATATTCCGCTGTCAGTCTCCGTATCCTCTTCTCTACTGCTCTATTATATTCCGTTGTCAGACTCCGTGTCCTCCTCTCTCCATCTCTATTACATTAAGCAGTCTGTCCCCGGGTCCTCCTCTCTCCCGCTCTATTATATTCTGCTGTCAGTCTCCGGGTCCTCCTCTCTCCTGCTGTATTTTATTCCGCTGTCAGTCTCCGGGTACTCCTCTCTCCCGCTCTATTATATTCCGCTGTCAGTCGCCTGGTCCTCCCCTCTCCCGCTCTATTATATTCTGCTCTCAGTCTCCGGGTCCTCCTCTTTCCAGCTCTATTATATTCCGCTGTCAGTCTCCGGGTCATTCTCTCTCCCGCTCTATTATATTCCGCTGTCAGTCTCTGTGTCCTTCTCTCTCCCGCTCTATTATATTCTGCTGTCTATCTCGGGGTCCTCCTCCCTCCCGCTCTATTATAATCCGCTGTCAATCTCCGGGTCCTCATCTCTCCCACTCTATTATATTCCGGTGTCAGTCTCCGGGTGCTCCTCTCTCCCGCAGTATTATATTCCGCTGTCATTCTCCAGGTCCACCTCTCTCCTGCTCTATTATATTCCGCTGTCAGTCTTCGGGTGCTGCTCTCTCCCACTCTATTATATTCCGCTGTCAGTCTCCGGGTCCTCTACTCTCCTTCTCTATTATATTACCTGTCAGTTTCCAGTTCCTCCTCTCTCCCGCTCTATTATATTCCGCTCTCTGTCCCCGGGTCCTCCTCTCTCCCGCTCTTTTATATTCCGCTGTCAGTCTCTGGGACCTCCTCTCTCCCGCACTATTATATTCTGCTGTCAGTCTCCGGAACCTCCTCTCTCCAGTTCTATTATATTCTGCTGTCAGTCTCCGAGTGCTCCTCTCTCCCGCTCTATTATATTCCAATGTCAGTGTCCTGGTCGTCCCCTCTCCCGCTCTATTATATTCCGCTCTCAGTCTCCGGGTCCTCCTCTCTCCCGCTCTGTTATATTCTGCTGTCAGTCTCCAGGACCTCCTCTCCTCTGCTCTATTATACTCCGCTGTCAGTCTCTGGGTCATCCTCTCTCCTGCTGTATCATATCCTGCTGTCTGTCCCCGGGTCCTCCTCTCTCCCGCTCTTTTATATTCCGCTGTCAGTCTCTGGGTCCTCCTCTCTCCCCCACTATTATATTCTGCTGTCAGTCTCCGGAACCTCCTCTCTCCCGTTCTATTATATTCTGCTGTCAGTCTCCGAGTGCTCCTCTCTCCCACTCTATTATATTCCACAGTCAGTCTCCTGGTCGTCCCCTCTACCACTCTATTATATTCCGCTCTCAGTCTCCGGGTCCTCCTCTCTCCCGCTCTGTTATATTCTGCTGTCAGTCTCCAGGACCTCCTATCTCCCGCCCTATTATACTCCGCTGTCAGTCTCTGGGTCATCCTCTCTCCTGCTGTATCATATTCCCCTGTCTGTCCCCGGGTCCTCCTCTCTCCCTCTCTATTATTGCACTGTCAGTCTGCGGGTCCTCCTCTCTCCAGCTCTTTTATATTCCGCTGCCAGTCTCCAGGTCGTCCTCTCTCCTGCTCTATTATATTCCGCTGTCTGTCTCGGGGTCCTCCTCTCTCCTGCTCTATTATATTCCGCTGTCAGTCTCCAGGTCCTCATCTCTCCCACTCTATTATATTCCTCTCTCAGTCTCCGGGTCCGCCTCTCTCCCGTTCTATTATATTCCGCGTTCATTCACCGGGTCCTCCTCTCTCCCGCTCTATTATATTCCGCTGTCAGTCTCCGAGTGCTCCTGTCTCCCGCTCTATTATATTCCGCTGTCAGTCTCCGGGACCTCCTCTCCCCCGCACTATTATATTCTGCTGTCAGTGTCCAGGCCCTCCTCTCTCCCGCACTATTATATTGTGCTGTCAGTCTCCGGGACTTCCTCTCTCCTGCTCTTTTATATTCCGCTGTCAGTCTCTGGGTCCTCCTCTCACCCGTTCTATTATATTCCACTGTCAGTCTCCGTATCCTCTTCTCTACTGCTCTATTATATTCTGTTGTCAGTCTCCGTGTCCCCCTCTCTCCCGCTCTACTATATTACGCTGTGAGTCTCCGTGTCCTCCTCTCTCCATCTCTATTACATTCCACAGTCAGTCTCAGTGTCCTCCTCTTTCCAGCTCTATTATATTCCGCTGTCAGTCTCCGGGTCATTCTCTCTCCCGCTGTATCATATTCTGCTGTCTATCCCCGGGTCCTCCTCCCTCCCGCTCTATTATATTCCGCTGTCAGTCTCCGTATCCTCTTCTCTACCGCTCTATTATATTCAGTCGTCAGACTCCGTGTCCTCCTCTCTCCATCTCTATTACATTACGCAGTCTGTCCCCGGGTCCTCCTCTCTCCCGCTCTATTATATTCTGCTGTCTATCTCGGGGTCCTCCTCCCTCCCGCTCTATTATATTCTGCTGTCAGTCTCCGGAACCTCCTCTCTCCCACTCTATTATATTCTGCTGTCAGTCTCCGAGTGCTCCTCTCTCCCACTCTATTATATTCCACAGTCAGTCTCCTGGTCGTCCCCTCTACCGCTCTATTATATTCCGCTCTCAGTCTCCGGGTCCTCCTCTCTCCCGCTCTGTTATATTCTGCTTTCAGTCTCCAGGACCTCCTATCTCCCGCCCTATTATACTCCGCTGTCAGTCTCTGGGTCATCCTCTCTCCTGCTGTATCATATTCCGCTGTCAGTCTGCGGGTCCTCCTCTCTCCCGCTCTTTTATATTCCACTGCCAGTCTCCAGGTCGTCCTCTCTCCTGCTCTATTATATTCCGCTGTCTGTCTCGGGGTCCTCCTCTCTCCTGCTCTATTATATTCCGCTGTCAGTCTCCGGGTCCCCATCTCTCCCACTCTATTATATTCTTCTCTCAGTCTCTGGGTCCGCCTCTCTCCCGTTCTATTACATTCCGCTTTCATTCACCGGGTCCTCCTCTCTCCCGCTCTATTATATTCCGCTGTCAGTCTCCGAGTGCTCCTGTCTCCCGCTCTATTATATTCCGCTGTCAGTCTCTGGGTCCTCCTCACACCCGTTCTATTATATTCCGCTGTCAGTCTCAGGGTCCTCCTCTCTCCCGCTCTATATATTCTGCTGTCAGTCTCTGGATATTCCTCTCTCCCGCTTATTATAACACTGCTGGCAGTCTCCATATCCTCCTCACTCCCACTCTATTATATTCCGCTGTCAGTCTCCGGGTCCTCCTCTCTCCCACATTTTAATATTCTTCTGTCCGTCTCCAGGTCATCCTCTCTCCCGCTCCACTATAATTCCTCTGTCAGTCTCCAGATCCACCTCTCTCCCGCTCTATAATAATTCCGCAATCAATCTCCGGGTCCACCTCTCTCCCGAATTTTTATATTCCGCTGTCAATCTCCAGTTCTTCCTCTCTCCGGCTCTATTATATTCCGCTGTCAGTCTCTGTTTCCTCCTCTCTTCCGCTCTATTATATTCCTCTGTCATTCTCCAGGTCCTCCTCTCTCCTGCTCTAATGTATTCCGCTTTCAGTCTCCGGGTACTCCTCTCTCCCGCTCTAATATATTTCGCTGTCTGTCCCTGGGACCTCCTCTATCCCTATCTATTTCATTCTGCTGTCAGTCTTCAGGTCGTCCTCTCTCCCGCTCTATTATATTCTTCTGTCTTTCTCCAGGTCCTCATCTCTCCCGCTCTATTTTATTCCACTGTCAGTCTCTGGGTTCTCCTCTCTCCCGCTCTATTATATTCCGCTGTCAGTCTCGGGGTCCTCCTCTCTCCCACTCTATTAGATTCCACTTTCAATTTCCGGATCCTCGTGTCTCCCGCTCTATTATATGCCACTGTCCATCTTTGGGTCCTCCTCTCTCCCGCTCTATTATATTCCGCTGTCAGTCTCTGGGTCCTCTTCTCTCCGGCTCTATTATATTCTGATGACAGTCTCTAGTCCTCTCTGCTGCACTTTTAAATTCCACTGGCAATCTGCAGGTCCGCCTCTCTCCCGCTCTATTATATTCTGCTGCCAGTCTCCAGGTTTCCTCTCTCCCCCTCTATTTTATTCCGCTGTCAGTCTTTGGGTACTCCTCTCTCCCGCACTATTATATGGCATTGTCAGTGTCCACGTCCTCCTCTCTTCCGCTCTATTATATTCCGCTGTCAGTATCCGTGTCCTCGTCTCTCCCGCTCTATTATATTCCGCTGTCAGTCTTGGGTTCCTCCTCTCTCCCGCTCTATTCATTTCCGCTGTCAGTGTGCACGTCCTCCTCCCTCCCGATCTATTATATTCTGTTGGCAGTCTCCAGGACATCCTCTCTCCCGTTCTATTATAATCCGCTGTCAGTCTCCGTATCCTCTTCTCTACCACTCTATTATATGCCGTTGTGAGTCTCCGGGTCCTCCTCACTCCCACTCTACTATATTACGCTGTCAGTCTCTGTGTCCTCCTCCCTCCCGCTCTATTATATTCCGCTGTCAATCTCCGGGTCCTCATCTCTCCTGCTCTATTATATTCCGGTGTCAGTCTCCGGGTGCCCCTCTCTCCCGCACTAGTATATTCCGCTGTCATTCTCCAGGTCCACCTCTCTCCCGCTCTATTATATTCCACTGTCAGTCTGTGGGTCCTGCTCTCTCCTGCTCTAATATATTCCGCTGTCAGTCTCCGGGTCCTCTTCTCTCCCGCTCTATTATATTTGCTATCAGTTTCCGGTTCCTCCTCTCTCCTGCTGTATCATATTCCGCTGTCTGTCCCCGGATCCTCCTCTCTCCCGCTCTATTATATTCCGCTGCCAGTCTCCGGGTCCTCCTCTCTCCCGCTCTACTATATTACGCTGTCAGTCTCTGTGTCCTCCTCTCTCCAGCTCTATTACATTCCGCAGTCAGTCTCCGGGTCCTCCTCTTTCCAGCTCTATTATATTCCGCTGTCAGTCTCCGGGTCATTCTCTCTCCCACTGTATCATATTATGCTGTCTGTCCCCGGGTCCTCCTCTCTCCCGCTCTATTATATTCTGCTGTCAGTCTCCGGGTCCTCCTCTCTCCTGCTGTATTTTATTCTGCTATCAGTCTCCAGGTACTCCTCTCTCCCGCTCTATTATATACCACTGTCAGCCTTTGAGTCCTCCTCTCTACTGGTTTATTATATTCCACTGTCATTCTCCGGGTCCTCCTCTCTCCCGCTCTATTATATTCCACTGCCAGTCTCCAGGTCTTCCTCTCTCCGGCTCTATAATATTCCGCTGTCAGTCTCCGGGTCCTCATCTCTCCCACTCTATTATATTCCTCTCTCAGTCTCCGGGTCTGCCTCTCTCCCGTTCTATTATGTTCTTCTTTCATTCACCGTGTCCTCCTCTCTCCTGCTCTATTATATTCCGCTGACAGTCTCCGAGTGCTCCTGTCTCCCTCTCTATTATATTCCACTGTCAGTCTGTGGATCCACCCCTCTCCCGCTCTATTATATTCTGCTCTCAGTCTCTGGGTATTCCTCTCTCCCGGACTTTTCAATTCCGCTGTCAGTGTCTGGGTCCTGCTCTCTCCTGCTCTAATAAATTCCACTGTCAGACTCCGGGTCCTCTTCTCTCCCGCTCTATTATATTTGCTGTCAGTTTCCGGTTCCTCCTCTCTCCTGCTGTATCATATTCCGCTGTCTGTCCCCGGATCCTTCTCTCTCCCGCTCTATTATATTCTGCTGCCAGTCTCCAGGTCTTCCTCTCTCCGGCTCTATTATATTCCGCTGTCAGTCTCCGTGTCCTCATCTCTCCCACTCTATTATATTACTCTCTCAGTCTCCGGGTCCGCCTCTCTCCCGTTCTATTATATTCCACTTTCATTCACCGGGTCCTCCTCTCTCCCACTCTATTATATTCCGCTGTCAGTCTTGGGTTCTTCCTCTCTCCCGCTCTATTCTATTCCACTGTCAGTGTGCACGTCCTCCTCCCTCCCAATCTATTATATTCTGCTGGCAGTCTCCAGGACATCCTCTCTCCCGTTCTATTATATTCCGCTGTCAGTCTCCGTATCCTCTTCTCTACCGCTCTATTATATTCCGTTGTCAATCTCCGGGTCCTCCTCTCTCCCGCTCTACTATATTACGCTGTCAGTCTCTGTGTCCTCCTCTCTCCAGCTCTATTACATTCCGCGGTCAGTCTCCGGGTCCTCCTCTTTCCAGCTCTATTATATTCCGCTGTCAGTCTCCGGGTCCTCCTCTCTCCCGCTGTATTATATTCTGCTGTCAGTCTCCGGGTCCTCCTCTCTCCTGCTGTATTTTATTCTGCTGTCAGTCTCCGGGTACTCCTCTCTCCCGCTCTATTATATACCACTGTCAGTCGTTGAGTCCTCCTCTCTACTGGTTTATTATATTCGACTGTCATTCTCCGGGTCCTCCTCTCTCCCGCTCTCTTATATTCCGCTGCCAGTCTCCAGGTCTTCCCCTCTCCGGCTCTATTATATTCCACTGGCAGTCTCCGGGTCCTCATCTCTCCCACTCTATTATATTCCTCTCTCAGTCTCTGGGTCCGCCTCTCTCCCGTTCTATTATATTCCGCTTTCATTCACCGAGTCCTCCTCTCTCCCGCTCTATTATATTCCGCTGTCAGTCTCCGAGTGCTCCTGTCTCCCTCTCTATTATATTCCACTGTCAGTCTGTGGGTCCTCCCCTCTACCACTCTATTATATTCTGCTCTCAGTCTCTGGGTATTCCTCTCTCCCGGACTTTTCAATCCCGCTGTCAGTCTCCGGGTCCTCCTCTTCCCCACTCTATTATATTCTGCTGTCAGTGTCCAGGCCCTCCTCTCTCCCGCACTACTATATTGTGCTGTCAGTCTCCGGGACTTCCTCTCTCCTGCTCTTTTATATTCCGCTGTCAGTCTCTGGGTCCTCTTCTCTCCCGCACTATTATATTTGCTGTCAGTTTCCGGTTCCTCCTCTCTCCTGCTGTATCATATTCCTCTGTCTGTCCCCGGGTCCTCCTCTCTCCCGCTCTATTATATTCCGCTGCCAGTCTCCAGGTCTTCCTCTCTCCGGCTCTATTATATTCTGCTGTCAGTCTCCGTGTCCTCATCTCTCCCACTCTATTATATTCCTCTCTCGGTCTCCGGGTCCGCCTCTCTCCCGTTCTATTATATTCCGCTTTCATTCACCGTGTCCTCCTCTCTCCCGCTCTATTATATTCCGCTGTCAGTCTTGGGTTCTTCCTCTCTCCCACTCTATTCTATTCTGCTGTCAGTGTGCCAATCCTCCTCCCTCCCGATCTATTATATTCTGCTGGCAGTCTCCAGGACATCCTCTCTACCATTCTATTATGTTCCGCTGTCAGTCTCCGTATCCTCTTCTCTACCGTTCTATTATATTCCGTTGTCAGTCTCCGGGTCCTCCTCTCTCCCGTTCTACTATATTACGCTGTCAGTCTCTGTGTCCTCCTCTCTCCAGCTCTATTACATTCCGCAGTCAGTCTCCGGGTCCTCCTCTTTCCAGCTCTATTTTATTCCGCTGTCAGTCTCCGGGTCATTCTCTCTCCCACTGTATCATATTATGCTGTCTGTCCCCGGGTCCTCCTCTCTCCCGCTCTATTATATTCTGCTGTCAGTCTCCGGGTCCTCCTCTCTCCTGCTGTATTTTATTCCACTGTCAGTCTCCGGGTACTCCTCTCGCCCACTCTATTATATACCACTGTCAATCTTTGAGTCCTCCTCTCTACTGGTTTATTATATTCGGTATCAGTCTCCGGGTCCTCATCTCTCCCACTCTATTATATTCCGCTGTCAGTCTCCGAGTGCTCCTGTCTCCCTCTCTATTATATTCCACTGTCAGTCTGTGGGTCCTCTCCTCTCCCGCTCTATTATATTCTGCTCTCAGTCTCTGGGTATTCCTCTCTCTCGGACTTTTCAATTCCGCTGTCAGTCTCCGGGTCCTCCTCTTCCCCGCTCTATTATATTCTGCTGTCAGTGTCCAGGCCCTCCTCTCTCCCGCACTATTATATTGTGCTGTCAGTCTCCGGGACTTCCTCTCTCCTGCTCTTTTATATTCCGCTGTCAGTCTCCGGGTCCTAATCTCTCCTGCATTTTTATATTCTTCTGTCCGTCTCCAGGTTATCCTCTCTCCCGCTCCACTATAATTCCTCTGTCAGTCTCCAGATCCACCTCTCTCCCGCTCTATAATAATTCCGCAGTCAATCTCTGGGTCCTCCTCTCTCCCAAACTTTTATATTCCGCTGTCAACCTCCGGGTCTCCCTCTCTCTGGCTCTATTATATTCCGCTGTCAGTCTCTGTTTCCTCCTCTCTTCCACTCTATTATATTGCTCTGTCATTCTCCAGTATCTCCTCTCTCCCGCTCTATTGCATTCCGCTTTCAGTCTCTGGGTACTACTCTCTCCAGGTCTATTATATTTCGCTGTCTGTCCCCGGGACCTCCTCTATCCCTATCTATTTTGTTCTGATGTCAGTCTTCAGGTCGTCCTCTCTCCCACTCTATTATATTGTTCTGTCAGTCTCCGGGTCCTCATCTCTCCCGTTCTATTATATTCCGCTGTCAGTCTCTGGGTTGTCCTCTCTCCCGCTCTATTAGATTCCACTGTCAGTCTCGGGGTCCTCCTCTCTCCCACTCTATTATATTCCGCTTTCAATTTCCGGGTCCTCATCTCTCCCGCTCTATTATATGCCACTGTCAGTCTCCGGGTCCTCCTCTCTCCCGCTCTATTATATTCCGATGTCAGTCTCCGGGTCCTCCTCTCTCCCTATCTATTATATTCTGCTGTCAGTCTCCAGGTTTCCTCTCTCCTCCTCTATTATATTCCGCTGTCAGTCTTTGGGTACTCCTCTCTCCCGCACTATTATATGCCATTGTCAGTGTCCATGTCCTCCTCTCTTCCGATCTATTATATTCTGCTGTCAGTATCGTTGTCCTCCTCTCACCCACTCTATTATATTCCGCTGTCAGTCTTGGGTTCCTTCTCTCTCAAGCTCTATTCTATTCTGCTGTCAGTGTGTGCGTCCTCCTCCCTCCCGATCTATTATATTCTGCTGGCAGTCTCCAGGACCTCCTCTCTCCCGTTCTATTATTTTCCACTGACAGTCTCCGTATCCTCTTCTCTACCGCTCTATTATACTCCGTTGTCAGTCTCCGTGTCCTCCTCTCTCCAGCTCTGTTACATTCCGCAGTCAGTCTCCGGGTCCTCCTCTTTCTAGCTCTATTATTTTCCGCTGTCAGTCTCCGGGTCCTCCTCTCTCCAGCTCTATTACATTCCGCAGTCAGTCTCCGGGTCCTCCTCTTTCTAGCTCTATTATATTCCGCTGTCAGTCTCTGGGTCATTCTCTCTCCCGCTGTATCATATTATGTTGTCTGACCCCAGATCCTCCTCTCTCCCGCTCTATTATATTCTGCTGACAGTCTCCAGATCCTCCTCTCTCCTGCTTTATTTTATTCCACTGTCAGTCTCCGGGTACTCCTCTCTCCCACTCTTGGGTTGAGAAAGAGAATTTAATGGAAATACAGAAATTGATTACTAGGCACAAAGAAAATATGCTGCAGGAAATAGAAATTGATAGGAACGGATTACTAGACAGAAATGGAGAAAGAGAGTTTGTTCCAGATAGAACATTGTGCAGAAATTGAGTCAGTTATAAATATGGGAATGAGAATAGGCTTCAGTAGGAAAATCAATGGAATAGGTTTTTTTCACAAACTTGGTGAAAGAGATTGAGCTACAGATATAGCTTATGCGGTAATTAGAGATATTCATAAACAGGGAGCAAGGGAATAAGCTACAGATAGATAAATTGATAGAAAAGAATTACTTGATAGATATGCATAGAGAGAATCAGTTGCGGATACAGATTGTTTTGGAAATTTTGATATTCAGAACTGTGTAGTACCAGGGTTTTGTGGATATTGATAAGTTGCTACGTATGCAGAAAAGGAATATGCTACACAGAGAGAATGAGATTGAATTTCAATAATTGATAGATATGGATAAAGGGAAAAAGCAATAGAAAGCCATTTTACGGGAATGGAGTAATTTAGATATTTGGACGCACACAGTAATATTCAGCAAGAGAATTTAATAAAAATACTGCAATTAATTACTAGGCACAAAGAAAATAAGCTGCAGGAAATAGAAATTATTAGGAACCGATTACTAGACAGAAATGGTGAAGGAGAGTTAGTTCCAGAAAGAGCACTGTGCAGAAATTGAGTTATTTATAAATATGGAAACTGGAATAAGCTTCAGATAGTAAAATCTTTCGAATATGATTAAATGAGAAATATGGAGAAATGGAATGAATTACAGTATTGCATTTCATGTAAAAGCAAAAATGAAGCTGCAAGGACAAAGAAGTAAGTTTCAGATACATCATATGCTGGAAATCTAGATATTGATATTTAAGGAGCAAGGAAATAAGGCACAGTAGAGAAGTTGATGGAAAAGTATTATTTGATAAACGTGGAGAAAGGAAATCAGAAACTGATAGAGATCTCAGTGGAAATTGATGTATGAATTACTTTGGAGAACAAGAGTTTTAATGAAATTGAGAAGTTTCTTGGTATGGAGAAATAGAATAAGCCACTGATAGAGAAATTGCTCGAATTCCAATAATTGATAGATATGGCAAATGGGAATATGGATTAGATTAGAAATCTGAACGTAATGGATCCATTTGGAGAAGGAGAATTTAATGGAAATACAGAAATTGATTACTAGGCACAAAGAAAATATGCTGCAGGAAATAGAAATTGATAGGAACGGATTACTAGACAGAAATGGAGAAAGAGAGTTTGTTCCAGATAGAGCATTTTGCAGAAATTGAGTAAGTTATAAATATGGGAATGAGAATAGGCTTCAGTAGGAAAATCAATGCAATAGGATTGTTTCACAAACTTGGGGAAAGAGATTGAGCTACAGATACAGCTTATGCTGTAAATAGAGATATTCATAAACAGGGAGCAAGGGAATAAACTACAGATAGATAAATTGATAGAAAAGAATTATTTGATAGATATGCATAGAGAGAATCAGTTGCGGATACAGATTGTCTTGGAAATTTTGATATTCAGAACTGTGGAGTACCAGGGTTTTATGGATATTGAGAAGTTGCTAAGTATGGAGAAAAGTAATATGCTACACAAGAGAATTAGATTGAATTTCAATAATTGATAGATATGGAGAAAGGGAAAAAGCAATAGAGAAGACATTTTATGGGAATGGAGAAATTTAGATATTTGGACACACACATTCAGCAAGAGAATTTAATAGAAATACTGAAATTAATTACTAAGCACAAAGAAAATAAGCTGCAGGAAATAGAAATTGTTAGGAACCGATTACTAGACAGAAAAGGTGAAAGAGAGTTAGTTCCAGAAAGAGCACTGTACAGAAATTGAGTTATTTATAAATATGGGAACTGGAATAAGCTTCAGATAGTAAAATCTTTCGAATATGATTAAATGAGAAATATGGAGAAATGGAATGAATTACAGTATTGCATTTCATGTAAAAGCAAAAATGAAGCTGCAAGGACAAAGAAGTAAGTTTCAGATACATCATATGCTGGAAATCTAGATATTGATATTTAAGGAGCAAGGAAATAAGGCACAGTAGAGAAGTTGATGGAAAAGTATTATTTGATAAACTTGGAGAAAGGAAATCAGAAACAGATAGAGATCTCAGTGGAAATTGATGTATGAATTACTTTGGAGAACAAGAGTTTTATGGAAATTGAGAAGTTTCTTGGTATGGAGAAATAGAATAAGCCACTGATAGAGAAATTGCTCGAATTCCAATAATTGATAGATATGGCAAATGGGAATATGGATTAGATTAGAAATCTGAACGTAATGGATCCATTTGGAGAAGGAGAATTTAATGGAAATACAGAAATTGATTACTAGGCACAAAGAAAATATGCTGCAGGAAATAGAAATTGATAGGAACGGATTACGAGACAGAAATGGAGAAAGAGAGTTTGTTCCAGATAGAGCATTGTGCAGAAATTGAGCAAGTTATAAATATGGGAATGAAAATAGGCTTCAGTAGGAAAATCAATGCAATAGGATTGTTTCACAAACTTGGGGAAAGAGATTGAGCTACAGATACAGCTTATGCTGTAAATAGAGATATTCATAAACAGGGAGCAAGGGAATAAACTACAGATAGATAAATTGATAGAAAAGAATTATTTGATAGATATGCATAGAGAGAATCAGTTGCGGATACAGATTGTCTTGGAAATTTTGATATTCAGAACTGTGGAGTACCAGGGTTTTATGGATATTGAGAAGTTGCTAAGTATGGAGAAAAGTAATATGCTACACAAGAGAATTAGATTGAATTTCAATAATTGATAGATATGGAGAAAGGGAAAAAGCAATAGAGAAGACATTTTATGGGAATGGAGAAATTTAGATATTTGGACACACACATTCAGCAAGAGAATTTAATAGAAATACTGAAATTAATTACTAAGCACAAAGAAAATAAGCTGCAGGAAATAGAAATTGTTAGGAACCGATTACTAGACAGAAATGGTGAAAGAGAGTTAGTTCCAGAAAGAGCACTGTACAGAAATTGAGTTATTTATAAATATGGGAACTGGAATAAGCTTCAGATAGTAAAATCTTTCGAATACGATTGAATGAGAAATATGGAGAAATGCAGAGAATTACAGTTTTGCTTTTCATGTAACAGCAAAAATGGTGTTGCAAGGAGTAAGAAGTGAGTTTCAGATACAGCATTAGCTGGAAATCTAAATATTGATATCTAGGGAGCAAGAGAATAAGGCACGGTAGAGAAATTGATAGAAAAGTATTATTTGATAGATATAGAGAAAGGGAATCAGAAACAGATAGAGATCTTAGTGGAAATTGATATATTATAACTGTGGAGAAGGAAGGTTTGATGGAAATTGAGAGGTTTCCAGGTATGGAGAAAGAGAATAAGCCACTGATATAGAAATTGCTCGAATTTCAATAATATGGCTAAAGGGAATATGGATTAGATAAGAAACCTGAACGGAATTTATCCATTTGGAGAAGTAGAGTAAGATTGAGAAAGAGAATTTAATGGAAAGACTGAAATTGATTACTAGGCACAAAGGAAATATGCTGCAGGGAATAGAAATGGATAGGAATGGATTACAAGACAGAGATGGTGAAAGAGAGTTCTTTCCAGATAGAGCACTGTGCAGAAGATGAACTATTTATAAGTATGGAAACTGTAATAAGCTTCAGTTAGTAAAATCTTTTGAATGTGATTAAATGAGAAATGTGGAGAAATGGAGAGAATTACAGTTTTGCATTTCATGTAAAAGCAAAAATGGTGTTACAAGGATTAAGAAGTGAGTTTCAGATGCAGCATTTGCTGGAAATCTAGATATTGATATATAGGGATCAAGGGAATAAGGCACAGTAGAGAAATTGATAGAAAAGTATTATTTGATAGATATGGACAAAGGGAATCAGAAACAGATAGAGACCTCAGTGGAAATTGACATATTATAACTGTGGAGAAGGAAAGTTTGATGGAAATTGAGAGGTTTCTAGGTATGGAGAAAGAGAATAAGCCACTGATATAGAAATTGCTCGAATATCAATAATATGGCTAAAGGGAATATGGATTAGATAAGAAATCTGAATGGAATTGATCCATTTGGAGAAGTAGAGTAAGATTGAGAAAGAGAATTTAATGGAAATACTGAAATTGATTACTAGGCACAAAGGAAATATGCTGCAGGGAACAGAAATGGATAGGGATGGATTACTAGACAGAAATGGTGAAACAGAGTGCTTTCCAGATAGAGCACTGTGCAGAAGATGAACTATTTATAAATATGGAAACTGTAATAAGCTTCAGATAGTAAAATCTTTCGAATGCGATTAAATGAGAAATGTGGAGAAATGGAGTGAATTAAAGTTTTGCATTTCACGTAAAAGCAAAAATGGTGTTACAAGGAGTAAGAAGTGAGTTTCAGATACAGCATTTGCTGGAAATCTAGATATTGATATATAGGGATCAAGGGAATAAGGCACAGTAGAGAAATTGATAGAAAAGTATTATTTGATAGATATGGACAAAGGGAATCAGAAACAGATAGAGACCTCAGTGGAAATTCATAGATCCTTAACTGTGGAGAACGAGACTTTTACGGAAATTGAGAAGTTTCTAGGTATGGAGAAACAGAATAAGCCACTGATAATAGGGAAATTGCTATAATTTCAATAATATGGCAAAAAGGAATACGGATTAGATAAGAATTCTGAACGGAATTGATCCATTTGGAGCAGGAGATTGAGAAAGGGTATTTAATGGAAATACTGAAATTGATTACTAGGCACAAAGAAAATATGCTGCAGGAAATACAAATTGATAGGATTGGATTACTACACAGAAATGGTAAAAGAGAGTTCGTTCCAGAAAGAGCACTGTGCAGAAATTGAGTTATTTATAGATATGGGAACTGGAATAATCTTCAGATAGTAAAGTCTTTCGAATATGATTAAATGAGAGATATTGAGAAGTGGAATGAATTACAGGTTTGCATTTCAAGTAAAAGCAAAAATGGTGTAACAAGGAGAATGAAGTGAGTTTCAGCTACAGCATTTGCTGGAAGTCTAGATATTGATATCTAGGGAGCAAGGGAATAAGGCAATGTTGAGAAACTGAGAGAAAAGTATTATTTGATAGATATGGAGAAAAGCAAATAGAAACAGATAGAGATCTCAGTGGTAATTGATATATTCATAACTGTGGAGAACGAGAGTTTTATGGAAATTTAGAAGTTTCTAGATATGGAGAAAGAGAATAAGCCACTGATAGAGAAATTGCTCGAATTTCAATAATATGGCTAATGGGAATATGGATTAGATAAGAAACCAGAATGGAATTGAACCATTTGGAGAAGGAGAGTAAGATTGAGAAAGAGAATTTAATGGAAATACTGAAATTGATTACTAGGCACAAAGGAAATATGCTGCACAGAATAGAAATGGATAGGAATGGATTACTAGACAGAAATGGTGAAAGAGAGTTCGCGCCAGATAAAGCACTGTGCAGAAATTGAGTTATTTATAAATATGGGAACTAGAATAAGCTTCAGATAGTAAACTCTTTCGAATACGATTAAATGAGAAATATTGAGAAATGGAATGAATTACACTTTTGCATTTCAAGTAAAAGCAATAATGGTATAACAAGGAGTAAGAAGTGAGTTTCAGATACAGCATTTGCTGGAAATCTAGATATTGATATCTAGGGAGCAAGGGAATAAGGCAATGTAGAGAAATTGACAGAAAAGTATTATTCGATTGATATGGAGAAAGGGAATCAGAAGCAGATAGAGATCTCAGTGGAAATTGATATATTCATAACTGTGGACAACGAGAGTTTTATGGAAATTGAGAAGTTTCTAGGTATGGTGAAAGTGATTAAGCCACTGATAATAGGGAAATTGCTCGAATTTCAATAATATGGCAAAATGGAATACGGATTGGATAAGAAATCTGAACGGAATTGATGCATTTGGAGAAGGAGACTGAGAAAGAGAATTTAATGGAAATACTGAAATTGATTACTAGGCACAAAGAAAATAAGCTGCAGGAAATAGAAATTGTTAGGAACAGATTACTACACAGAAGTGGTGAAAGAGAGTTAGTTCCAGAAAGAGCACAGTGCAGAAGTTGAGCTATTTATAAATATGGGAAATGGAATAAGCTTCAGATAGTAAAATGTTTCGAATACGATTAAATGAGAAATCTGGAGAAATGGAGTGAATTACAGTTTTGCATTTCATGTAAAAGCAAAAATGGTGTAACAAGGAGTAAGAAGTGTGTTTCAGATACAGCATTTGCTGGAAATTTACATATTGATAGATAGGGAGCAAGGAAAGAAGGCACAGTAGAGAAATTGACAGAAAAGTATTATTTGATAGATATGGAGAAAGGGCATCAGAAACAGATAGAGATCTCAGTGGAAATTGATATATTAATAACTGTGGAGAACGAGAGTTTTATGGAAATTGACAAGTTTCTAGGTATGGAGAAAGAGAATAAGCCACTGATAATAGGGAAATTGCTCGAATTTCAATAATATGGGGAAAAGGAATGCCGATTAGATAAAAAATCTGAATGGAATTGATCCATTTGGAGAAGGAGATTGAGAAAGGGAATTTAATGGAAATACTGAAATTGATTACTAGGCACAAAGAAAATATGCTGCAGGAAATAGAAATTGATAGCAATGGAATATTAGACAGAAATGCTGAAAGAGAGTTAGTTCCAGAAAGAGCACTGTGCAGAAATTGAGTTATTTATAAATATGGGAACTGGAATAAGCTTCAGATAGTAAATTCTTTCGAATATGATTAAATGAGAAATATTGAGAAATGGAATGAATTACAGTTTTGCATTTCAAGTAAAAGCAAAAATGGTGTAACAAGCAGTAAGAAGTGAGTTTCAGAAACAGCATTTGCTGGAAATCTAGATATTGATATCGAGGGAGCAAGGGATTAAGGCAATGTAGAGAAACTGATAGAACAGTATTATTTGATAGATATGGAGAAAAGGAATCAGAAACAGATAGAGATCTCAGTGGAAATTGATATACTCAAAACTGTGGAGAACGAGAGTTTTATGGAAATTGAGATGTTGCTAGGTATGGAGAAAGAGAATAAGCCACTGATAGAGAAATTGCACGAATTTCAATAATGGATAGATGTGGCAAATGGGACTACGGATAAGATAAGAAATCTGAACGTAATTGATCCATTTGGAGAGGAGGAGTAAGATTGAGAAAGAGAATTTAATGGAAATACTGAAATTGATTACTAGGCACAAAGAAAATAAGCTGCAGGGAATAAAAATGCATAGGAATGGATTACGAGACAGAAATGGTGAAAGAGAGTTAGTTCCAGAAAGAGCACAGTGCAGAAGTTGAGTTATTTATAAATATGGGAAATGGAATAAGCTTCAGATAGTAAAATGTTTCGAATACGATTAAATGAGAAATCTGGAGAAATGGAGTGAATTACAGTTTTGCATTTCATGTAAAAGCAAAAATGGTGTAACAAGGAGTAAGAAGTGTGTTTCAGATACAGCATTTGCTGGAAGTCTAGATATTGATAGATAGGGAGCAAGGAATAAGGCACAGTAGAGAAATTGACAGAGAAGTATTATTTGATAGATATGGAGAAAGGGCATCAGAAACAGATAGAGATCTCAGTGGAAATTGATATATTCATAACTGTGGAGAACGAGAGTCTTATGGAAATTGACAAGTTTCTAGGTATGGAGAAAGAGAATAAGCCACTGATAAGGAAATTGCTCGAATTTCAATAATATGGGAAAGAGGAATACGATTAGATAAGAAATCTGAACGGAATGATCCATTTGGAGAAGGAGATTGAGAAAGGGAATTTAATGGAAATACTGAAATTGATTACTAGGCACAAAGAAAATATGCAGCAGGAATAGAAATTGATAGGAACGGATTACTAGACAGAAATGGTGAAAGAGAGTTAGTTCCAGAAAGAGCACTGTGCAGAAATTGAGTTAATTATGAATATGGGAACTGGAATAAGCTTCAGGTAGTAAATTCTTTCGAATATGATTAAATGATAAATATTGAGAAATGGAATGAATTACAGTTTTGCATTTCAAGTAAAAGCAAAAATGGTGTAACAAGCAGTAAGAAGTGAGTTTCAGAAACAGCATTTGCTGGAAATCTAGATATTGATATCGAGGGAGCAAGGGATTAAGGCAATGTAGAGAAACTGATAGAACAGTATTATTTGATAGATATGGAGAAAAGGAATCAGAAACAGATAGAGATCTCAGTGGAAATTGATATACTCAAAACTGTGGAGAACGAGAGTTTTATGGAAATTGAGATGTTGCTAGGTATGAAGAAAGAGAATAAGCCACTGATAGAGAAATTGCTCGAATTTCAATAATGGATAGATGTGGCAAATGGGACTACGGATAAGATAAGAAATCTGAACGTAATTGATCCATTTGGAGAGGAAGAGTAAGATTGAGAAAGAGAATTTCATGGAAATACTGAAATTGATTACTAGGCACAAAGAAAATAAGCTGCAGGGAATAAAAATGCATAGGAATGGATTACGAGACAGAAATGGTGAAAGAGAGTTAGTTCCAGAAAGAGCACTGTGCAGAAATTGAGTTATTTATAAATATGGGAACTGGAATAAGCTTCAGATAGTAAATTCTTTCGAATATGATTAAATGAGAAATATTGAGAAATGGAATGAATTACAGTTTTGCATTTCAAGTAAAAGCAAAAATGGTGTAACAAGCAGTAAGAAGTGAGTTTCAGAAACAGCATTTGCTGGAAATCTAGATATTGATATCGAGGGAGCAAGGGATTAAGGCAATGTAGAGAAACTGATAGAACAGTATTATTTGATAGATATGGAGAAAAGGAATCAGAAACAGATAGAGATCTCAGTGGAAATTGATATACTCAAAACTGTGGAGAACGAGAGTTTTATGGAAATTGAGATGTTGCTAGGTATGAAGAAAGAGAATAAGCCACTGATAGAGAAATTGCTCGAATTTCAATAATGGATAGATGTGGCAAATGGGACTACGGATAAGATAAGAAATCTGAACGTAATTGATCCATTTGGAGAGGAAGAGTAAGATTGAGAAAGAGAATTTCATGGAAATACTGAAATTGATTACTAGGCACAAAGAAAATAAGCTGCAGGGAATAAAAATGCATAGGAATGGATTACGAGACAGAAATGGTGAAAGAGAGTTAGTTCCAGAAAGAGCACTGTGCAGAAATTGAGTTATTTATAAATATGGGAACTGGAATAAGCTTCAGATAGTAAACTCTTTCGAATACGATTAAATGAGAAATATTGAGAAATGGAATGAATTACAGTTTTGCATTTAAAGTAAAAGCAATAATGGTGTAAAAAGGAGTAGGAAGTGAGTTTCAGATACAGCATTTGCTGGAAGTCTAGATATTGATATCTAGGGAGCAAGCGAATAAGGCGATGTAGAGAAATTGATAGAAAAGTATTATTTGATTGATATGGAGAAAGGGAATCAGAAGCAGATAGAGATCTCAGCGGAAATTGAAATATTCATAACTGTGGACAACGAGACTTTTATGGAAATTGAGAAGTTTCTAGGTATGGTGAAAGTGATTAAGCCACTGATAATAGGGAAATTGCTCGAATTTCAATAATATGGCAAAATGGAATACGGATTGGATAAGAAATCTGAACGGAATTGATGCATTTGGAGAAGGAGATTGAGAAAGGGAATTTAATGGAAATACTGAAATTGATTACTAGGCACAAAGAAAATAAGCTGCAGGAAATAGAAATTGTTAGGAACCGATTACTACACAGAAGTGGTGAAAGAGAGTTAGTTCCAGAAAGAGCACAGTGCAGAAGTTGAGTTATTTATAAATATGGGAAATGGAATAAGCTTCAGATAGTAAAATGTTTCGAATACGATTAAATGACAAATCTGGAGAAATGGAGTGAATTACAGTTTTGCATTTCATGTAAAAGCAAAAATGGTGTAACAAGGAGTAAGAAGTGTGTTTCAGATACAGCATTTGCTGGAAATTTACATATTGATAGATAGGGAGCAAGGAAAGAAGGCACAGTAGAGAAATTGACAGAGAAGTATTATTTGATAGATATGGAGAAAGGGCATCAGAAACAGATAGAGATCTCAGTGGAAATTGATATATTCATAACTGTGGAGAACGAGAGTCCTATGGAAATTGACAAGTTTCTAGGTATGGAGAAAGAGAATAAGCCACTGATAATAGGGAAATTGCTCGAATTTCAATAATATGGGGAAAAGGAATACCAATTAGATAAAAAATCTGAACGGAATTGATCCATTTGGAGAAGGAGATTGAGAAAGGGAATTTAATGGAAATACTGAAATTGATTACTAGGCACAAATAAAATATGCTGCAGGAAATAGAAATTGATAGCAACAGAATATTAGACAGAAATGCTGAAAGAGAGTTAGTTCCAGAAAGAGCACTGTGCAGAAATTAAGTTATTTATAAATATGGGAACTGGAATAAGCTTCAGATAGTAAATTCTTTCGAATGTGATTAAATGAGAAATATTGAGAAATGGAATGAATTACAGTTTTGCATTTCAAGTAAAAGCAAAAGTAAGAAGTGAGTTTCAGAAACGGCATTTGCTGGAAATCTAGATATTGATATCGAGGGAGCAAGGGAATAAGGCAATGTAGAGAAACTGATAGAACAGTATTATTTGATAGATATGGAGAAAAGGAATCAGAAACAGATAGAGATCTCAGTGGAAATTGATATATTCATAACTGTGGAGAACGAGAGTTTTATGGAAATTGAGAAGTTGCTAGGCATGGAGAAAGAGAATAAGCCACTGATAGAGAAATTGCTCGAATTTCAATAATGGATAGATATGGCAAATGGGACTACGGATTAGATAAGAAATCTGAACGTAATTGATTCTTTTGGAGAAGGAGAGTAAGATTGAGAAAGAGAATTTAATGGAAATACTGAAATTGATTATTAGGCACAAAGAAAATATGCTGCAGGGAATAGAAATTGATAGGATTGGATTACTACACAGAAATGGAGAAAGACAGTCCATTGCAGATAGAGCACTGTGCAGAAATTGAGTTATTTATAAATATGGAAACTGGAATAAGCTTCAGATAGTAAACTCTTTCGAATACGATTAAATGAGAAATATTGAGAAATGGAATGAATTACTGTTTTGCATTTCAAGTAAAAGCAAAAATGGTGTAACAAGGAGTAAGAAGTGAGTTTCAGATACAGCCTATGATGGAAATCTAAGTATTGATATCTAGGGAGCTAGGGAATAAGGTAATGTAGAGAAACTGATAGAAAAGCATTATTTGATAGATATGGAGAAACGGAATCAGAAACAGATAGAGATCTCAGTGGAAATTGATATATTCATAAGCGTTGAGAAGGAGAGTTTTATGGAAATTGAGAAGTTTCTAGGTATGGAGAAAGAGAATAAGCCACTTATAGAGAAATTGCTCGAATTTCAATGATTGATAGATATGGCAAATGGGAACATGGATTACATAAGAAATCTGAACGGAATTGATCCATTTGGAGAAGAGGATTGAGAAAGGGAATTTAATGGAAATACTGAAAGTGATTACTAGGCACAAAGAAAATATGCTGCAGGGAATAGAAATTGATAGGAATGGATTACTAGACAGAAATGGTGAAAGAGAGTTAGTTCCAGGAGGAGCACTGTGCAGAAATTGTGTTAATTATAAATATGTGAACTGGAATAAGCTTCAGATGGTAAACTATTTCGAATACGATTAAATGAGAAATATTGAGAAATGGAATGAATTACAGTTTTGCATTTCAAGTAAAAGCAAAAATGGTGTAACAAGGAGTAAGAATTGATTTTGAGATACAGCATTTGCTGGAAGTCTAGATATTGATATCTAGGGAGGAACCGAATAAGGCAATGTAGAAAAACTGTTAGAAAAGTTTTATTTGACAGATATGGAGAAAAGGAATCAGAAGCAGATAGAGATCTCAGTGGAAATTCAGATAGACATCACTGTGGAGAACTAGAGTTTTATGGAAATTGAGAAGTTTCCTGGTATGGAGAAGGAGAATAAGCCACTGATAGGGAAATTGCTCGAATTTCAATAATGTGGCAAAGAGGAAGACGGATTAGATAAGAAATCTGAACGGAATTGATCCATTTGGAGAAGAGATTGAGAAAGGGAATTTAATCGAAATACTGAAAGTGATTACTAGGCACAAAGAAAATATGCTGCAGGAATAGAAATTGATAGGAATGGATTACTAGACAGAAATGGTGAAAGAGAGTTAGTTCCAGAAGAGCACTGTGCAGAAATTGTGTTAATTATAAATATGTGAACTGGAATAAGCTTCAGATAGTAAACTATTTCGAATACGATTAAATGAGAAATATTGAGAAATGGAATGAATTACAGTTTTGCATTTCAAGTAAAAGCAAAAATGGTGTAACAAGGAGTAAGAATTGATTTTGAGATACAGCATTTGCTGGAAGTCTAGATATTGATATCTAGGGAGGAAGCGAATAAGGCAATGTAGAAAAACTGATAGAAAAGTTTTATTTGACAGATATGGAGAAAGAGAATCAGAAACAGATAGAGATCTCAGTGGAAATTGATAGATCATAACTGTGGAGAACGAGAGTTTTATGGAAATTGAGAAGTTTCTAGGTATGGAGAAAGAGAATAAGCCACTGATAGGGAAATTGCTCGAATTTCAATAATATGGCAAAGAGGAATACGGATTAGATAAGAAATCTGAACGGAATTGATCCATTTGGAGAAGAGATTGAGAAAGGGAATTTAATGGAAATACTGAAATTGATTACGAGGCACAAAGAAAATATGCTGCAGGAAATAGAAATTGATAGGAATGGATTACTAGACAGAAATGTTGAAAGAGAGTTCGTTCCAGATAGAGCACTGTACAGCAATTGAGTACGTTATAAATATGGAATCTGGAATAAGCTTCAGATAGTAAAATTTGTCGAATACGATTAAATGAGAAATATTGAGAAATGGAATGAATTACAGTTTTGCATTTCAAGTAAAAGCAAAAATGGTGTAACAAGGAGTAAGAAGTCAATTTCAGATACAGCATTTGCTGGAAATCTAGATATTGATATCCAGGGAGCAAGCGAATAAGGCACTGTAGAGAAACTGATAGAAAAGTATTATTTGATAGATATGGAGAAACGGAATCAGGAACAGGTAGAGATTTCAGTGGAAATTGATATATTCATAACTGTGGAGAACGAGAGATTAATGGAAATTGAGAAGTTTATAGGTATGGAGAAAGAGAATAAGCCACTGATAGAGAAATTGCTCGAATTTCAATAACTGATAGATATGGCAAATGGGAATATGGATTAGATAAGAAATCTGAACGTAATTGATTCTTTTGGAGAAGGGGAGTAAGATTGAGAAAGAGAATTTAAAGGAAATACTGAAATTGATTACTAGGCACAAAGAAAATATGCTGCAGGGAATAGAAATTGATAGGAATGGATTACTACACAGAAATGGAGAAAGAGAGTCCGTTCCAGATAGAGCACTGTGCAGGAATTGATTTATTTATAAAAATGGAAACTGGAATAAGCTTCAGATAGTAAACTCTTTCGAATACGATTAAATGAGAAATATTGAGAAATGCAATGAATTACTGTTTTGCATTTCAAGTAAAAGCAAAAATGGTGTAACAAGGAGTAAGAAGTGAATTTCAGATACAGCCTATGATGGAAATCTAGATATTGATATCTTGGGAGCAAGGGAAGAAGGCAATGTAGAGAAACTGATAGAAAAGTATTACTTGATAGATATGGAGAAAGGGAATCAGAAACAGACAGGTATCTCAGTGGAAATTGATATAGTCATAAGCATGGAGAACGAGAGTTTTATGGAAATTGAGAAGTTTCTCGGTATGGAGAAAGAGAATAAGCCACTTATAGGGAAAATGCTCGAATTTCAATAATTGATAGATATGGCAAATAGGAACATGGATTAGGTAAGAAATCTGAACGTAATTGATCCATTTGGAGAAGGAGAGTAAGATTGAGAAAGAGAATTTAATGGAAATACTGAACTTGATTACTAGGCACAAAAAAATATGCTGCAGGGAATGGAATGGATAGGAATGGATTACTCGACAGAAATGTTGAAAGAGAGTTCGTTCCAGATAGAGCACTGTGCAGATATTGAGTAAGTTATAAATTTGGAAACACAACTAAGCTTCAGATAGTAAAATCTTTCGAATACGATTAAATGAGAAATGTGGAGAAATGGAGTGAATTACAGTTTTGCATTTCATGTAATAGCAAAAATGGTGTAACAAGGAGTAAGAAGTAATTTTCAGATACAGCATTTGCTGGAAGTCTACATATTGATATCTAGGGAGCAAGCGAAAAAGGCAATGTAGGGAAACTGATAGAAAAGTATTATTTGATAGATATGGAGAAAAGGAATCAGAAACAGATAGAGATCTCAGTGGAAATTGATATACTCATAACTGTGGAGAACGAGAGTTTTATGGAAATTGAGAAGTTTCTAGGTATGGAGAAAGAGAATAAGCCACTGATAGAGAAATTGCTCGAATTTCAATAATTGATACGTATGCCAAATGGGAATATGGATTAGATCAGGAATCTGAAAGTATTAGATCCAATTGGAGAAGGAGAGCAAGATTGAGAAAGAGAATTTAATGAAAATACTGAAATTGATTACTAGGCACAAAGAAAATAAGCTGCAGGGAATAGAAATGCATAGGAATGGATTACTAGACAGAAATGGTGAGAGTTCGTTCCAGATAGAGCTCTGTGCAGAATTTGAGTTATTTATAAATATGGAAACTGGAATAAGCTTCAGATAGTAAAATCTTTCGAATACAAGTAAATGAAAAATGTGGAGAAATGGAGTGAATTAAAGTTTTGCATTTCATGTAAAAGCAAAAATAGTGTTGCAAGGAGTAAGAAGTGAGTTTCAGATACAGCATTTGCTGGAAATCAAGATATTGATATATAGGGAGAAAGGGAATAAGGCACAGTAGAGAAATTGATGGACAAGTATTACTTGACAGATATGTAGAAAGAGAATCAGAAACAGATGGAGATCTCAGTGGAAATTGATAGATCCATAACTGTGGAGAACGAGAATTTTATGGAAATTGAGAAGTTTCTCGGTATGGAGAAAGAGAATAAGCCACTGATAGGGAAATTGTTCGAACTTCAATAATATGGCAAAAAGGAATTTGGATTAGATAAGAAATCTGAACGAAATTGATCCATTTAGAGAAGGAGATTGAGAAAGGGAATTTAATGGAAATACTGAAATTGATTACTAGGCACAAAGAAAATATGCTGCAGGAAATAGAAATTGATAGGAACGGATTACTAGAAAGAAATGGTGAAAGAGAGTTCGTTCCAGAAAGAGCACTGTGCAGAAATTGAGTTATTTATAAATATGGGAACTGGAATAAGCTTCAGATAGTAAACTCTTTCGAATATGATTAAATGAGAAATATTGGGAAATGGAATGAATTACAGTTTTGCATTTCAAGTAAAAGCAAAAATGGTGTAACAAGGAGTAAGAAGTGATTTTGAGATACAGCATTTGCTGGAAGTCTAGATATTGATATCTAGGGAGCAAGCGAATAAGGCAATGTAGAAAAACTGATAGAAAAGTATTATTTGACAGATATGGAGAAAAGGAATCAGAAACAGGTAGAGATCTCAGTGGAAATTGATAAATTCATAACTGTGGAGAACGAGAGTTCTATGGAAATTGAGAAGCTTCTAGGTATGGAGAAAGAGAATAAGCCACTGATAGTGAAGTTGCTCGAATTTCAATAATTGATAGTATGGCAAATGGGAATGTGGATTAGATAAGGAATCTGAACGTATTTGATCCATTTGGAGAAGGAGAGTAAGATTGAGAAAGGGAATTTAATGGAAATACTGAAATTGATTACTAGACACAAAGAAAATATGCTGCAGGGAATAGAAATTGATAGGAACGGATTACTAGACAGAAATGGTGAAAGAGAGTTAGTTCCAGAAAGAGCACTGTGCAGAAATTGAGTTATTTATAAATATGGGAATTGGAATGAGCTTCAGATAGAAAACTCTTTCGAAAATGATTAAATGAGAAATATTGAGAAATGGAATGAATTACAGTTTTGCATTTCAAGTAAATGCAAAAATGGTGTAACAAGGAGTAAGAAGTGATTTTGAGATACAGCATTTGCTGGAAGTCCAGATATTGATATCTAGGGCGCAAGAGAATAAGGCAATGTAGAGAAACTGATAGAAAAGTATTATTTGACAAAAATGGAGAAGTGGAATCAGAAACAGATAGAGATCTCAGTGGAAATTGATATATTCATAACTGTGGAGAACGGGAGGTTTATGGAAATTGAGAAGTTGATAGGTATGGAGAAAGAGAATAAGCCACTGATAGAGAAATTGCTCGAATTTCAATACTTGATAAATATGGCAAATGGGAATATGGATTAGATAAGAAATCTGAACGTAATTGATCCATTTGATTAAGGAGAGTAAGATTGAGAATGAGCATCTAATGGAAATGCTGAAATTGATTACTGGAAACAAAGAAAATAGGCCCCAGGGAATAGAAATTGATAGGAATGGATTACTAGACAGAAATGGTGAAAGAGAGTTAGTTCCAGAAAGAGCACTGTGCAGAAATTGAGTTATTTATAAATATGGGAACTGGAATAAGCTTCAGATAGTAAACTCTTTCGAATACGATTAAATGAGAAATATTGAGAAATGGAATGAATTACAGTTTTGCATTTCAAGTAAAAGCAAAAATGGTGTAACAATGAGTAAGAAGTGAGTTTCAGATACAGCATTTGCTGGAAGTCTAGATATTGACATTTAGGGAGCAAGGGAATAAGGCACAGTACAGAACTTGATAGAAAAGTATTACTTGATAGATATGGAGAAAGAAAATCAGAAACAGATAGAGATCTTAGTGGAAATTGAAATATTATAACTTTGGAGAACGAGAGTTTTATGGAAATTGAGAAGTTTCTAGGTATGGAGAAAGAGAATAAGCCACTGATAGAGAAATTGCTCGAATTTCAATAATTGATAGGTATGGCAAATGGGAATATGGATTAGATAAGAAATCTGAACGTATTTGATCCATTTGGAGAAGGAGAGTAAGATTGTCAAAGAGATTTAATGGAAATACCGAAATTGATTACTAGGCACAAAGGAAATATGCTGCAGGGAATAGAAATGGATAGGAATGGATTACTAGACAGAAATGGTGAAAGAGAGTTCGTTCCAGATAGAGCACTGTGCAGAAATTGAGTTATTTATAAATATGGAAACTGGAATAAGCTTTAGATAGTAAATTCTTTTGAATGCGATTAAATGAAAAATGTGGAGAAATGGAGTGAATTTAAGTTTTGCATTTCATGTAAAAGCAAAAATAGTGTTGCAAGGAGTAAGAAGTGAGTTTCAGATACAGCATTTGCTGGAAGTCTAGATATTGACATTTAGGGAGCAAGGGAATAAGGCACAGTACAGAAATTGATAGAAAAGTATTACTTGATAGATATGGAGAAAGAACATCAGAAACAGAGATCTCAGTGGAAATTGATAGATCCATAACTGTGGAGAACGAGAGTTTTATGGAAATTGAGAAGTATCTAGGTATGGAGAAAGAGAATAAGCCACTGATAGGGAAATTGCTCGAATGTTAATAATATGGCTAAAAGGAATATGGGTTAGATAAGAAATCTGAACGGAATTGATCCATTTGGAGAAGGAGATTGAGAAAGGGAATTTAATGGAAATACTGAAATTGATTACTAGGCACAAAGAAAATACGCTACACGAAATAGAAATTCATAGGAATGGATTATTAGACAGAAATGGAGAAAGAGAGTTTGTTCCAGATAGAGCACTGTGCAGAAATTGTGTTATTTATAAATATGGAAACTAGAGTAAGCTTCAGATAGTAAAATCTTTCGAATACGATTAAATGAGAAATGTGGAAAAATGGAGTGAATAACAGTTTTTCATTTCATGTAAAAGCAAAAATAGTGTTACAAGGAGTAAGAAGTGAGTTTAAGATACAGAATTTGCTGGAAATCGAGATATTGATATATAGGGAGCAAGGGAATAAGGCACAGTAGAGAACTTGATAGAAAAGTATTACTTGATAGATATGGAGAAAGAGAATCAGAAACAGACAGAGATCTCAGTCGAAATTGATAGATCCATAACTGTGGAGAACGAGAGTTTTATGGAAATTGAGAAGTATCTAGGTATGGAGAAAGAGAATAAGCCACTGATAGGGAAATTGCTCGAATGTCAATAATATGGCTAAAAGGAATATGGGTTAGATAAGAAATCTGAACGGAATTGATCCATTTGGAGAAGGAGATTGAGAAAGGGAATTTAATGGAAATACTGAAATTGATTACTAGGCACAAAGAAAATACGCTGTACGAAATAGACATTCATAGGAATGGATTATTAGACAGAAATGGAGAAAGAGAGTTTGTTCCATATAGAGCACTGTGCAGAAATTGATTAAGTTATAAATATGGGAATGAAAATAAGCTTCAGTAGGAAAATCAATGGAATAGGATTATTTCACAAACGTGGGGAAAGAGCGTGAGCTACAGATACAGTTGTGCTGGAAATAGAGATATTCATAAACAGGGAGCACGGGAATAAACTACAGATAGATAAATTGATAGAAATTGATTATTTGATAGATATGCATTCAGAGAATCAGTTGCGGATACAGATTGTTCTGCAAATTTTGATATTCAGAACTATCCAGCATCAGAGTTTTAAGGATATTGACAAGATGGGACATAAAGAGAAAAGGAATATGCTACACAGAGATGGAGAAAGAGAGTTGGTTCCAGAAAGAGCACTGTGCAGAAATTGAGTTATTTATAAATATGGGAATTGGAATGAGCTTCAGATAGTATACGCTTTCGAATACGATTAAATGAGAAATATTGAGAAATGGAATGAATTACAGTTTTGCATTTCAAGTAAAAGCAAAAATGGTGTAACAAGGAGTTGAAGTGAGTTTCAGATACAGCATTTGCTGGAAATCTAGATATTGATATCTAGGGAGCAAGGGAATAAGGCAATGTAGAGAAACTGATAGAAAAGTATTACTTGATAGGTATGGAGAAAAGGAATCAGAAACAGATAGAGATCTCAGTGGAATTGATATATTCATAACTGTGGAGAACGAGAGTTTTATGGAAATTGAGAAGTTCTAGGTATGGAGAAAGAGAATAAGCCACTGATAGAGAAATTGCTCGAATTTCGATAATGGATAGATATGGCAAATGGGACTATGGATTAGATAAGAAATCTGAACGTAACTTGGAGAAGGAGAGTAAGATTGAGAAATAGAATTTAATGGAAATACTGAAATTGATTACTAGGCACAAAGAAAATATGCTGCAGGGAATAGAAATTGATAGGAATGGATTACTAGACAGAAATTGTGAAAGAGAGTTAGTTCCAGAAAGAGCACTTTGCAGAAATTGAGTTATTTATAAATATGGGAACTGGAATAAGCTTCAGATAGTAAACTCTTTCGAATACGATTAAATGAGAAATATGGAGAAATGGAATGAATTACAGTTTTGCATTTCAAGTAAAAGCAAAAATGGTGTAACAAGGAGTAGGAAGTGGGTTTCAGATACAGCATTTGCTGGAAACCTAGATATTGATATCTAGGGAGCAAGGGAATAAGGCAATGTAGAGAAATTGATAGAAAAGTATTATTTGATTGGTATGGAGAATGGGAATCAGAAACAGATAGAGATCTCACTGGAAGTTGATATATTCATAACTGAGGAGAACGAGAGTTTTATGCAAATTGTGAAGTTTCTAGGTATGGAGATAGAGAATAAGCCACTGATAGAGAAATTGCTCGAAATTCAATAATTGATACATATGCCAAATGTGAATATGGATTAGATATGAAATCTGAGCTTAATTGACCCATTTGGAGAAGGAGAGTAAGATTGAGAAAGAGAATCTAATGGAAATACTGATATTGATTACTAGACACAAAGAAAATATGCTGCAGGGAATAGAAATTGATAGGAATGGATTGCTACAAGCAAATGGAGAAACAGTGTTGGATCCAGAAAGAGCACTGTGCAGAAATTGAGTTATTTATAAATATGGGAACTCGAATAAGCTTCAGATAGTAAAATCTTGCAAATACGATTAAATGAGAAATATTGAGAAATGGAATGAAGTACAGTTTTGCATTTCAAGTAAAAGCAAAAATGGTGTAACAAGGAGTAAGAAGTGAGTTTCAGATACAGCATTTGCTGGAAACCTAGATATTGATATAGAGGGAGCAAGGGAATAAGGCACAGTAGAGAAATTGATGGAAAAGTATTACTTGATAGATATGGAGAAAGAGAATCAGTAACAGATAGAGATCTCAGTGGAACTTGATAGATCCATAAATGTGGAGAACGAGAGTTTTATGGAAATTGAGAAGCTTCTAGGTATGGAGAAAGAGAATAAGCCACTGATAGAGAAATTGCTCGAATTTCAATAATTGATAGGTATGGCAAATGGGAATATGGATTAGATAAGGAAACTGAACGTATTTGATCCATTTGGAGAAGGTGAGTAAGGTTGAGAAAGAGAATTTAATGGAAATACTGAAATTGATTACTAGGCACAAAGGAAATATGCTGCAGGGAATAGAAATTGATAGGAATGGATTACTAGACAGAAATGGTGAAAGAGAGTTCGTTCCAGATAGAGCACTGTGCAGAAATTGAGTTATTTATAAATATGGAAACTGGAATAAGCTTCTGATAGTAAAGTCTTTCGAATACGATTAAATGAAAAATGTGGAGAAATGGAGTGAATTAAAGTTTTGCATTTCATGTAAAAGCAATAATAGTGTTGCAAGGAGTAAGAAGTGAGTTTCAGATACAGCATTTGCTGGAAGTCTAGATATTGATATCGAGGGAACAAGGGAATAAGGCACAGTAGAGAAATTGATAGAAAAGTATTACTTGATAGATATGTAGAAAGAGAATCAGAAACAGATAGAGATCTCAGTGGAAATTGATAGATCCATAACTGTGGAGAATGAGAGTTTTATGGAAATTGAGAAGTTTCTAGGTATGGAGAAAGAGAATAAGCCACTGATAGGGAAATTGCTCGAATTTCAATAATATGGCAAAGAGGAATACGGATTAGATAAGAAATCTGAACGGAATTGATCCATTTGGAGAAGGAGATTGAGAAAGGGAATTTAATGGAAATACTGAAATTGATTACTAGGCACAAAGAAAATATGCTGCAGGAATAGAAATTGATAGGAATGGATTACTAGACAGAAATGGTGAAAGAGAGTTAGTTCCAGAAGAGCACTGTGCAGAAATTGTGTTAATTATAAATATGTGAACTGGAATAAGCTTCAGATAGTAAACTATTTCGAATACGATTAAATGAGAAATATTGAGAAATGGAATGAATTACAGTTTTGCATTTCAAGTAAAAGCAAAAATGGTGTAACAAGGAGTAAGAATTGATTTTGAGATACAGCATTTGCTGGAAGTCTAGATATTGATATCTAGGGAGGAAGCGAATAAGGCAATGTAGAAAAACTGATAGAAAAGTTTTATTTGACAGATATGGAGAAAAGGAATCAGAACAGATAGAGATCTCAGTGGAAATTGATATATTCATAACTGTGGAGAACGAAGTTTTATGGAAATTGAGAAGCTTCTAGGTATGGAGAAAGAGAATAAGCCACTGATAGAGAAATTGCTCGAATTTCAATAATTGATAGGTATGGCAAATGGGAATATGGATTAGATAAGAAATCTGAACGTATTTGATCCATTTGGAGAAGAGTAAGATTGAGAAAGAAATTTAATGGAAATACTGAAATTGATTACTAGGCACAAAGGAAATATGCTGCAGGGAATAGAAATGGATAGGAATGGATTACTAGACCGAAATGGTGAAAGAGAGTTCGTTCCAGATAGAGCACTGTGCAGAAATTGAGTTATTTATAAATATGGAAACTGGAATAAGCTTCTGATAGTAAAATCTTTCGAATACGATTAAATGAAAAATGTGGAGAAATGGAGTGAATTAAAGTTTTGCATTTCATGTAAAAGCAATAATAGTGTTGCAAGGAGTAAGAATTGATTTTGAGATACAGCATTTGCTGGAAGTCTAGATATTGATATCGAGGGAACAAGGGAATAAGGCACAGTAGAGAAATTGATAGAAAAGTATTACTTGATAGATACGTAGAAAGAGAGTCAGAAACAGATAGAGATGTCAGTGGAAATTGATAGATCCATAACTGTGGAGAACGAGAGTTTTATGGAAATTGAGAAGTTTCTAGGTATGGAGAAAGAGAATAAGCCACTGATAGGGGAATTGCTCGAATTTCAATAATATGGCAAAGAGGAAGACGGATTACATAAGAAATCTGAACGGAATTGATCCATTTGGAGAAGAAGATTGAGAAAGGGAATTTAATGGAAATACTGAAAGTGATTACTAGGCACAAAGACAATATGCAGCAGGAAATAGAAATTGATAGGAATGGATTACTAGACAGAAATGGTGAAAGAGAGTTAGTTCCAGAAAGTGCACTGTGCAGAAATTGATTTAATTATGAATATGGGAACTGGAATAAGCTTCAGATAGTAAACTCTTTCGAATACGATTAAATGAGAAATATTGAGAAATGGAATGAATTACAGTTTTGCATTTCAAGTAAAAGCAAAAATGGTGTAACAAGGAGTAAGAAGTGATTTTGAGATACAGCATTTGCTGGAAGTCTAGATATTGATATCTAGGGAGCAAGCGAATAAGGCAATGTAGAGAAACTGATAGAAAAGTATTATTTGACAGATATGGAGAAAAGGAATCAGAAACAGATAGAGATCTCAGTGGAAATTGATATATTCATAACTGTGGAGAACGAGAGTGTTCTGGAAATTGAGAAGCTTCTAGGTATGGAGAAAGAGAATAAGCCACTGATAGGGAAATTGCTCGAATTTCAATAATATGGCAAAGCGGAAGACGGATTACATAAGAAATCTGAACGGAATTGATCCATTTGGAGAAGAAGATTGAGATAGGGAATTTAATGGAAATACTGAAATTGATTACTAGGCACAAAGACAATATGCAGAAGGAAATAGAAATTGATAGGAATGGATTACTAGACAGAAATGGTGAAAGAGAGTTAGTTCCAGAAAGAGCACTGTGCAGAAATTGAGTTAATTATAAATATGGGAACTGGAATAAGCTTCAGATAGTAAACCCTTTCGAATACGATTAAATGAGAAATATTGAGAAATGGAATGAATTACAGTTTTGCATTTCAAGTAAAAGCAAAAATGGTGTAACAAGGAGTAAGAATTGATTTTGAGATACAGCATTTGCTGGAAGTCTAGATATTGATATCTAGGGAGGAAGCGAATAAGGCAATGTAGAAAAACTGATAGAAAAGTTTTATTTGACAGATATGGAGAAAAGGAATCAGAAACAGATAGAGATCTCAGTGGAAATTGATATATTCATAACTGTGGAGAACGGGAGGTTTATGGAAATTGAGAAGTTGATAGGTATGGAGAAAGAGAATAAGCCACTGATAGAGAAATTGCTCGAATTTCAATACTTGATAAATATGGCAAATGGGAATATGGATTAGATAAGAAATCTGAACGTAATTGATCCATTTGAGGAAGGAGAGTAAGATTGAGAATGAGCATCTAATGGAAATGCTGAAATTGATTACTGGAAACAAAGAAAATAGGCCCCAGGGAATAGAAATTGATAGGAATGGATTACTACACAGAAATGGAGAAAGAGAGTTGGTTCCAGAAAGAGCACTGTGCAGAAATTGAGTTATTTATAAATATGGGAATTGGAATGAGCTTCAGATAGTAAACTCTTTCGAAAACGATTAAATGAGAAATATTGAGAAATGGAATGAATTACAGTTTTGCATTTCAAGTAAAAGCAAAAATGGTGTAACAAGGAGTAAGAAGTGAGTTTCAGATACAGCATTTGCTGGAAATCTAGATATTGATATCTAGGGAGCAAGGGAATATGGCAATGTAGAGAAACTGATAGAAAAGTATAATTTGATAGATATGGAGAAAAGGAATCAGAAACAGATAGAGATCTCAGTGGAAATTGATATACTAATAACTGTGGAGAACGAGAGTTTTATGGAAATTGAGAAGTTTCTAGGTATGGAGAAAGAGAATAAGCCACTGATAGAGAAATTGCTCGAATTTCAATAATTGATAGGTATGGCAAATGGGAATATGGATTAGATAAGGAATCTGAAAGTATTAGATCCAATTGGAGAAGGAGAGCAAGATTGAGAAAGAGAATTTAATGGAAATACTGAAATTGATTACTAGGCACAAAGAAAATAAGCTGCAGGGAATAGAAATGCATAGGAATGGATTACTAGACAGAAATGGTGAAAGAGAGTTCGTTCCAGATAGAGCTCTGTGCAGAATTTGAGTTATTTATAAATATGGAAACTGGAATAAGCTTCAGATAGTAAAATCGTTCAAATACGATTAAATGAAAAATGTGGAGAAATGGAGTGAATTTAAGTTTTGCATTTCATGTAAAAGCAAAAATAGTGTTGCAAGGACTAAGAAGTGAGTTTCAGATACAGCATTTGCTGGAAATCAAGATATTGATATATAGGGAGAAAGGTAATTATGCGCGGTAGAGAAATTGATAGAAAAGTATTACTTGATAGATATGGAGAAAGAGAATCAGAAACAGATAGAGATCTCAGTGGAAATCGATAGATCCATAACTGTGGAGAACGAGAGTTTTATGGAAATTGAGAAGTATCTAGGTATGGAGAAAGAGAATAAGCCACTGATAGGGAAATTGCTCGAATGTTAATAATATGGCTAAAAGGAATATGGGTTAGTTAAGAAATCTGAACGGAATTGATCCATTTGGAGAAGGAGATTGAGAAAGGGAATTTAATGGAAATACTGATATTGATTACTAGGCACAAAGAAAATACGCTACACGAAATAGAAATTCATAGGAATGGATTACTAGACAGAAATGGTGAAAGAGAGTTAGTTCCAGATAGAGCACTGTGCAGAAATTGTGTTATTTATAAATATGGAAACTGGAATAAGCTTCAGATAGTAAACTATTTCGAATACGATTAAATGAGAAATATTGAGAAATCGAATGAATTACAGTTTTGCATTTCAAGTAAAAGCAAAAATAGTGTTACAAGGAGTAAGAAGTGAGTTTCAGATACAGCATTTGCTGGAAATCTAGATATTGATATTTAGGGAGCAAGGGAATAAGGCACAGTAGAGAAATTGATAGAAAAGTATTATTTGATAGATATGGAGAAAGGGAATCAGAAACAGATAGAGATCTCCGTGGAAATTGATAGATCCATAACTGTGGAGAATGAGAGTTTTATGGAAATTGAGAAGTTTCTAGGTATGGAGAAAGAGAATAAGCCACTGATAGGGAAATTGCTCGAATTTCAATAATATGGCTAAAAGGAATATGGGTTAGATAAGAAATCTGAACGGAATTGATCCATTTGGAGAAGGAGATTGAGAAAGGGAATTTAATGGAAATACTGAAATTGATTACTAGGCACAAAGAAAATACGCTGTACGAAATAGACATTCATAGGAATGGATTATTAGACAGAAATGGAGAAAGAGAGTTTGTTCCATATAGAGCACTGTGCAGAAATTGATTAAGTTATAAATATGGGAATGAAAATAAGCTTCAGTAGGAAAATCAATGGAATAGGATTATTTCACAAACGTGGGGAAAGAGCGTGAGCTACAGATACAGTTGTGCTGGAAATAGAGATATTCATAAACAGGGAGCACGGGAATAAACTACAGATAGATAAATTGATAGAAATTGATTATTTGATAGATATGCATTCAGAGAATCAGTTGCGGATACAGATTGTTCTGCAAATTTTGATATTCAGAACTATCCAGCATCAGAGTTTTAAGGATATTGACAAGATGGGACATAAAGAGAAAAGGAATATGCTACACAGAGATGGAGAAAGAGAGTTGGTTCCAGAAAGAGCACTGTGCAGAAATTGAGTTATTTATAAATATGGGAATTGGAATGAGCTTCAGATAGTATACGCTTTCGAATACGATTAAATGAGAAATATTGAGAAATGGAATGAATTACAGTTTTGCATTTCAAGTAAAAGCAAAAATGGTGTAACAAGGAGTTGAAGTGAGTTTCAGATACAGCATTTGCTGGAAATCTAGATATTGATATCTAGGGAGCAAGGGAATAAGGCAATGTAGAGAAACTGATAGAAAAGTATTACTTGATAGGTATGGAGAAAAGGAATCAGAAACAGATAGAGATCTCAGTGGGAATTGATATATTCATAACTGTGGAGAACGAGAGTTTTATGGAAATTGAGAAGTTCCTAGGTATGGGGAAAGAGAATAAGCCACTGATAGAGAAATTGCTCGAATTTCGATAATGGATAGATATGGCAAATGGGACTATGGATTAGATAAGAAATCTGAACGTAACTTGGAGAAGGAGAGTAAGATTGAGAAATAGAATTTAATGGAAATACTGAAATTGATTACTAGGCACAAAGAAAATATGCTGCAGGGAATAGAAATTGATAGGAATGGATTACTAGACAGAAATTGTGAAAGAGAGTTAGTTCCAGAAAAGGCACTTTGCAGAAATTGAGTTATTTATAAATATGGGAACTGGAATAAGCTTCAGATAGTAAACTCTTTCGAATACGATTAAATGAGAAATATGGAGAAATGGAATGAATTACAGTTTTGCATTTCAAGTAAAAGCAAAAATGGTGTAACAAGGAGTAGGAAGTGGGTTTCAGATACAGCATTTGCTGGAAACCTAGATATTGATATCTAGGGAGCAAGGGAATAAGGCAATGTAGAGAAATTGATAGAAAAGTATTATTTGATTGGTATGGAGAATGGGAATCAGAAACAGATAGAGATCTCACTGGAAGTTGATATATTCATAACTGAGGAGAACGAGAGTTTTATGCAAATTGTGAAGTTTCTAGGTATGGAGATAGAGAATAAGCCACTGATAGAGAAATTGCTCGAAATTCAATAATTGATACATATGCCAAATGTGAATATGGATTAGATATGAAATCTGAGCGTAATTGACCCATTTGGAGAAGGAGAGTAAGATTGAGAAAGAGAATCTAATGGAAATACTGATATTGATTACTAGATACAAAGAAAATATGCTGCAGGGAATAGAAATTGATAGGAATGGATTGCTACAAGCAAATGGAGAAACAGTGTTGGATCCAGAAAGAGCACTGTGCAGAAATTGAGTTATTTATAAATATGGGAACTGGAATAAGCTTCAGATAGTAAAATCTTGCAAATACGATTAAATGAGAAATATTGAGAAATGGAATGAATTACACTTTTGCATTTCAAGTAAAAGCAAAAATGGTGTAACAAGGAGTAAGAAGTGAGTTTCAGATACAGCATTTGCTGGAAATCTAGATATTGATATAGAGGAAGCAAGGGAATAAGGCACAGTAGAGAAATTGATAGAAAAGTATTACTTGATAGATATGGAGAAAGAGAATCAGAAACAGATAGAGATCTCAGTGGAAATTGATAGATCCATAACTGTGGAGAACGAGAGTTTTATGGAAATTGAGAAGCTTCTAGGTATGGAGAAAGAGAATAAGCCACTGATAGAGAAATTGCTCGAATTTCAATAATTGATAGGTATGGCAAATGGGAATATGGATTAGATAAGGAAACTGAACGTATTTGATCCATTTGGAGAAGGTGAGTAAGATTGAGAAAGAGAATTTAATGGAAATACTGAAATTGATTACTAGGCACAAAGAAAATATGCTGCAGGGAATAGAAATTGATAGGAACGGATTACTAGACAGAAATGGTGAAAGAGAGTTCATTCCAGATAGAGCTCTGTGCAGAAATTTAGTTATTTATAAATATGGAAACTGGAATAAGCTTCAGATAGTAAATACTTTCGAATACGATTAAATGAGAAATGTGCAGAACTGGAGTGAATTACAGTTTTGCATTTCAAGTAAAAGCAAAAATAGTGTTGCAAGGAGTAAGAAGTGAGTTTCAGATACAGCATTTGCTGTAAATCGAGATATTGATATATAGGGAGCAAGGGAATAAGGCACAGTAGAGAAATTGATAGAAAAGTATTACTTGATTGATATGGAGAAAGAGAATCAGAAACAGAGATCTCAGTGGAAATTGATAGATCCATAACTGTGGCGAACGAGAGTTTTATGGAAATTGAGAAGTTTCTGGGTATGGAGAAAGAGAATAAGCCACTGATAGGGAAATTGCTCGAATTTCAATAATATGGCAAAAAGGAATATGGATTTGATAAGAAATCTGAACGGAATTGATCCTTTTGGAGAACGAGATTAAGAAAGGGAATTTAATGGAAATACTGAAAGTGATTACTAGGCACAAAGAAAATATGCTGCAGGAAATAGAAATTGATAGGAATGGATTACTAGACAGAAATGGTGAACGAGAGTTAGTTCCAGAAAGAGCACTGAGCAGAACTTGAGTTAATTATGAATATGGGAACTGGAATAAGCTTCAGATAGTAAACTCTTTCGAATACGATTAAATGAGAAATATTGAGAAATGGAATGAATTACAGTTTTGCATTTCAAGTAAAAGCAAAAAGGATGTAACAAGGAGTAAGAATTGATTTTGAGATACAGCATTTGCTGGAAGTCTAGATATTGATATCTAGGGAGGAAGCGAATAAGGCAATGTAGAAAAACTGATAGAAAAGTTTTATTTGACAGATATGGAGAAAAGGAATCAGATACAGATAGAGATCTCAGTGGAAATTGATATATTCATAACTGTGGAGAACGATAGTTTTATGGAAATTGAGAAGTTTCTAGGTATGGAGAAAGAGAATAAGCCACTGATAGGGAAATTGCTCGAATTTCAATAATATGGCTAAAAGGAATATGGGTTAGATAAGAAATCTGAACGGAATTGATCCATTTGGAGAAGGAGATTGAGAAAGGGAATTTAATGGAAATACTGAAATTGATTACTAGGCACAAAGAAAATACGCTGTACGAAATAGAAATTCATAGGAATGGATTATTAGACAGAAATGGAGAAAGAGAGTTTGTTCCATATAGAGCACTGTGCAGAAATTGAGTAAGTTATAAATATGGGAATGAAAATAAGCTTCAGTAGGAAAATCAATGGAATAGGATTATTTCACAAACGTGGGGAAAGAGCGTGAGCTACAGATACAGTTGTGCTGGAAATAGAGATATTCATAAACAGGGAGCACGGGAATAAACTACAGATAGATAAATTGATAGAAATTGATTATTTGATAGATATGCATTCAGAGAATCAGTTGCGGATACAGATTGTTCTGCAAATTTTGATATTCAGAACTATCCAGCATCAGGCTTTTAAGGATATTGACAAGATGGGACGTATAGAGAAAAGGAATATGCTACACAGAGATGGAGAAAGAGAGTTGGTTCCAGAAAGAGCACTGTGCAGAAATTGAGTTATTTATAAATATGGGAATTGGAGTGAGCTTCAGATAGTAAACACTTTCGAATACGATTAAATGAGAAATATTGAGAAATGGAATGAATTAGAGTTTTGCATTTCAAGTAAAAGCAAAAATGGTGTAACAAGGAGTTGAAGTGAGTTTCAGATACAGCATTTGCTGGAAATCTAGATATTGATATCTAGGGAGCAAGGGAATAAGGCAATGTAGAGAAACTGATAGAAAAGTATTACTTGATAGGTATGGAGAAAAGGAATCAGAAACAGATAGAGATCTCAGTGGGAATTGATATATTCATAACTGTGGAGAACGAGAGTTTTATGGAAATTGAGAAGTTCCTAGGTATGGGGAAAGAGAATAAGCCACTGATAGAGAAATTGCTCGAATTTCGATAATGGATAGATATGGCAAATGGGAATACGGATTAGATAAGAAATCTGAACGTAATTGATCCATTTGGAGAAGAAGATTGAGAAAGGGAATTTAATGGAAATACTGAAATTGATTACTAGGCACAAAGATAATATGTTGCAGGAAATAGAAATTGATAGGAACGGATTACTAGACAGAAATGGTGAAAGAGAGTTAGTTCCAGAAAGAGCACTGTGCAGAAATTGAGTTATTTATAAATATGTGAACTGGAATAAGCTTCAGATAGTAAAATCTTTCGAATACGATTAAATGAGAAATATGGAGAAATGGAATGAATTACAGTTTTGCATTTCAAGTAAAAGCAAAAATGGTGTAACAAGGAGTAAGAAGTGAGTTTGAGATACAGCATTTGCTGGAAGTCTAGATATTGATATCTAGGGAGGAACGGAATAAGGCAATGTAGAGAAACTGATAGAAAAGTATTATTTGACAGATATGGAGAAAGGAATCAGAAACAGATAGAGATCTCAGTGGAAATTGATATATTCATAACTGAGGAGAACGAGAGTTTTATGCAAATTGTGAAGTTTCTAGGTATGGAGATAGAGAATAAGCCACTGATAGAGAAATTGCTCGAAATTCAATAATTGATACATATGCCAAATGTGAATATGGATTAGATATGAAATCTGAGCTTAATTGACCCATTTGGAGAAGGAGAGTAAGATTGAGAAAGAGAATCTAATGGAAATACTGATATTGATTACTAGACACAAAGAAAATATGCTGCAGGGAATAGAAATTGATAGGAATGGATTGCTACAAGCAAATGGAGAAACAGTGTTGGATCCAGAAAGAGCACTGTGCAGAAATTGAGTTATTTATAAATATGGGAACTCGAATAAGCTTCAGATAGTAAAATCTTGCAAATACGATTAAATGAGAAATATTGAGAAATGGAATGAAGTACACTTTTGCATTTCAAGTAAAAGCAAAAATGGTGTAACAAGGAGTAAGAAGTGAGTTTCAGATACAGCATTTGCTGGAAGTCTAGATATTGATATCTAGGGAGGAAGCGAATAAGGCAATGTAGAAAAACTGATAGAAAAGTTTTATTTGACAGATATGGAGAAAAGGAGTCAGAAAGAGATAGAGATCTCAGTGGAAATTGATACATTCATTACTGTGGAGAACGAGAGTTTTATGGAAATTGAGAAGCTTCTAGGTATGGAGAAAGAGAATAAGCCACTGATAGGGAAATTGCTCGAATTTCAATAATATGGCAAAGAGGAATACGGATTAGATAAGAAATCTGAACGGAATTGATCCATTTGGAGAAGAGAGATTGAGAAAGGGAATTTAATGGAAATCCTGAAATTGATTACTAGGCACAAATAAATATGCTGCAGGGTAAAGAAATTGATAGGAATGGATTACTATACAGAAATGGTGAAAGAGAGTTAGTTCCAGATAGAGCTCTGTGCAGAAATTTAGTTATTTATAAATATGGAAACTGGAATAAGCTTCAGATAGTAAAAACTTTCGAATACGATTAAATGGGAAATGTGCAGAAATGGAGTAATTTACAGTTTTGCATTTCATATATGAGCAAATATAGCTTTGAAAGGAGTAAGAAGTGAGTTTCAGATACAGCATTTGCTGGAAATCTAGATATTGATATTTAGGGAGCAAGGGAATAAGGCACAGTAGAGAAATTGATAGAAAAGTATTACTTGATAGATATGGAGAAAGAGAATCAGAAACAGATAGAGATCTCAGTGGAAATTGATAGATCCATAACTGTGGAGAACGAGAGTTTTATGGAAATTGAGAAGCTTCTAGGTATGGAGAAAGAGAATAAGCCACTGATAGAGAAATTGCTCGAATTTCAATAATATGGCAAAAAGGAATATGGATTAGATAAGGAATCTGAACGTATTTGATCCATTTGGAGAAAGACTAAGATTGAGAAAGAGAATTTAATGGAAATACTGAAATTGATTACTAGGCACAAAGGAAATATGCTGCAGGGAATAGAAATTGATAGGAATGGATTACTAGACAGAAATGGTGAAAGAGAGTTCGTTCCAGATAGAGCACTGTGCAGAAATTGAGTTATTTATAAATATGGAAACTGGAATAAGCTTCAGATAGTAAACTATTTCGAATACGATTAAATGAGAAATATTGAGAAATGGAATGAATTACAGTTTTGCATTTCAAGTAAAAGCAAAAATGGTGTAACAAGGAATAAGAATTGCTTTTGAGATACAGCATTTGCTGGAAGTCTAGATATTGATATCTAGGGAGGAAGTGAATAAGGCAATGTAGAGAAACTGATAGAAAAGTTTTATTTGACAGATATGGAGAAAAGGAGTCAGAAAGAGATAGAGATCTCAGTGGAAATTGATATATTCATTACTCTGGAGAACGAGAGTTTTATGGAAATTGAGAAGCTTCTAGGTATGGAGAAAGAGAATAAGCCACTGATAGAGAAATTGCTCGAATTTCAATAATTGATAGGTATGGCAAATAGGAATACGGATTAGATAAGAAATCTGAACGGAATTGATCCATTTGGAGAAGAGAGATTGAGAAAGGGAATTTAATGGAAATACTGAAATTGATTACTAGGCACAAAGAAAATATGCTGCAGGGAATAGAAATTGATAGGAATGGATTACTAGACAGAAATGGTGAAAGAGAGTTAGTTCCAGAAGAGCACTGTGCAGAAATTGTGTTAATTATAAATATGTGAACTGGAATAAGCTTCAGATAGTAAACTATTTCGAATACGATTAAATGAGAAATATTGAGAAATGGAATGAATTACAGTTTTGCATTTCAAGTAAAAGCAAAAATGGTGTAACAAGGAGTAAGAATTGATTTTGAGATACAGCATTTGCTGGAAGTCTAGATATTGATATCTAGGGAGGAACCGAATAAGGCAATGTAGAAAAACTGTTAGAAAAGTTTTATTTGACAGATATGGAGAAAAGGAATCAGAAGCAGATAGAGATCTCAGTGGAAATTGATAGATCCATAACTGTGGATAACGAGAGTTTTATGGAAATTGAGAAGTTTCTAGGTATGGAGAAAGAGAATAAGCCACTGATAGGGGAAATGCTCGAATTTCAATAATATGGCAAAGAGGAATACGGATTACATAAGAAATCTGAACGGAATTGATCCATTTGGAGAAGAGGATTGAGAAAGGGAATTTAATGGAAATACTGAAATTGATTACTAGGCACAAAGAAAATATGCTGCAGGGAATAGAAATTGATAGGAATGGATTACTAGACAGAAATGGTGAAAGAGAGTTCTTTCCAGATAGAGCACTGTGCAGAAATTGAGTTATTTATAAATATGGAAACTGGAATAAGCTTCAGATAGTAAACTATTTCGAATACGATTAAATGAGAAATATTGAGAAATCGAATGAATTACAGTTTTGCATTTCAAGTAAAAGCAAAAATGGTGTAACAAGGAATAAGAATTGCCTTTGAGATACAGCATTTGCTGGAAGTCTAGATATTGATATCTAGGGAGGAAGTGAATAAGGCAATGTAGAGAAACTGATAGAAAAGTTTTATTTGACAGATATGGAGAAAAGGAATCAGAAACAGATAGAGATCTCAGTGGAAATTGTTATATTCATAACTGTGGAGAACGAGAGTTTTATGGAAATTGAGAAGCTTCTAGGTATGGAGAAAGAGAATAAGCCACTGATAGAGAAATTGCTCGAATTTCAATAATTGATAGGTATGGCAAATGGGAATATAGATTAGATAAGGAATCTGAACGTATTTGATCCATTTTAAGAAGGAGAATATGATTTGCGAAAGAGAATTTAATGGAAATACTGAAATTGATTACTAGGCACAAAGAAAATATGCTGCAGGGAATAGAAATTGATAGGAATGGATTACTAGACAGAAATGGTGAAAGAGAGTTCGTTCCAGATAGAGCTCTGCGCAGAAGTTTAGTTATTTATAAATATGGAAACTGGAATAAGCTTCAGATAGTTAAATATTTTGAATACAATTAAATGAGAAATGTGGAGAAATGGAGTGAATTACAGTTTTGCATTTCACGTAAGAGCAAAAATAATGTTGCAAGGAGTAAGAAGTGAGTTTCAGATACAGCATTTGCTGTAAATCGAGATATTGATATCTAGGGAGCAAGGGAATAAGGCACAGTAGAGAAATTGATAGAAAAGTATTACTTGATAGATATGGAGAAAGAGAATCAGAAACAGATAGAGATCTCAGTGGAAATTGATAGTTCCATAACTGTGGAGAACGAGAGTTTTATGGAAATGAGAGGCTTCTAGTTATGGAGAAAGAGAATTAGCCACTGATAGAGAAATTGCTCGAATTTCAATAATTGATAGGTATGGCAAATGGGAATATGGATTAGATAAGAAATCTGAACGTATTTGATCCATTTGGAGAAGGAGAGTAAGATTGAGAAAGAGAATTTAATGGAAATACTGAAATTGATTACTAGGCACAAAGGAAATATGCTGCAGGGAATAGAAATTGATAGGAATGGATTACTAGACAGAAATGGTGAAAGAGAGTTCGTTCCAGATAGAGCACTGTACAGCAATTGAGTACGTTATAAATATGGAAACTGGAATAAGCTTCAGATAGTAAAATTTGTCGAATACGATTAAATGAGAAATATTGAGAAATGGAATGAATTACAGTTTTGCATTTCAAGTAAAAGCAATAATAGTGTTGCAAGGAGTAAGAAGTGAGTTTCAGATACAGCATTTGCTGGAAGTCTAGATATTGATATCTAGGGAGGAACAGGAATAAGGCACAGTAGAGAAATTGATAGAAAAGTATTATTTGATAGATATGGAGAAAGGAAGTCAGAAACAGATAGAGATCTCAGTGGAAATTGATAGATCCATAACTGTGGAGAACGAGAGTCTTATGGAAATTGAGAAGTTTCTAGGTATGGAGAAAGAGAATAAGCCACTGATAGGGAAATTGCTCGAATTTCAATAATGTGGCAAAGAGGAAGACGGATTAGATAAGAAATCTGAACGGAATTGATCCATTTGGAGAAGAAGATTGAGATAGGGAATTTAATCGAAATGCTGAAATTGATTACTAGGCACAAAGACAATATGCAGCAGGAAATAGAAATTGATAGGAATGGATTACTAGACAGAAATGGTGAAAGAGAGTTAGTTCCAGAAAGAGCACTGTGCAGAAATTGTGTTAATTATAACTATGTGAACTGGAATAAGCTTCAGATAGTAAGCTATTTCGAATACGATTAAATGAGAAATATTGAGAAATGGAATGAATTACAGTTTTGCATTTCAAGTAAAAGCAAAAATGGTGTAACAAGGAGTAAGAATTGATTTTGAGATACAGCATTTGCTGGAAGTCTAGATATTGATATCTAGGGAGGAAGCGAATAAGGCAATGTAGAAAAACTGATAGAAAAGTTTTATTTGACAGATATGGAGAAAAGGAGTCAGAAACAGAGATCTCAGTGGAAATTGATATATTCATTACTGTGGAGAACGAAGGTTATATGGAAATTGAGAAGCTTCTAGGTATGGAGAAAGAGAATAAGCCACTGATAGAGAAATTGCTCGAATTTCAATAATTGATAGGTATGGCAAATGGGAATATGGATTAGATAAGAAATCTGAACGTATTTGATCCATTTGGAGAAAGAGTAAGATTGAGAAAGAAAATTTAATGGAAATACTGAAATTGATTACTAGGCACAAAGGAAATATGCTGCAGGGAATAGAAATGGATAGGAATGGATTACTAGACCGAAATGGTGAAAGAGAGTTCGTTCCAGATAGAGCACTGTGCAGAAATTGAGTTATTTATAAATATGGAAACTGGAATAAGCTTCTGATAGTAAAATCTTTCGAATACGATTAAATGAAAAATGTGGAGAAATGGAGTGAATTAAAGTTTTGCATTTCATGTAAAAGCAATAATAGTGTTGCAAGGAGTAAGAAGTGAGTTTCAGATACAGCATTTGCTGGAAGTCTAGATATTGATATCGAGGGAACAAGGGAATAAGGCACAGTAGAGAAATTGATAGAAAAGTATTACTTGATAGATATGTAGAAAGAGAGTCAGAAACAGATAGAGATCTCAGTGGAAATTGATAGATCCATAACTGTGGATAACGAGAGTTTTATGGAAATTGAGAAGTTTCTAGGTATGGAGAAAGAGAATAAGCCACTGATAGGGGAATTGCTCGAATTTCAATAATATGGCAAAGAGGAATACGGATTACATAAGAAATCTGAACGGAATTGATCCATTTGGAGAAGAGGATTGAGAAAGGGAATTTAATGGAAATACTGAAAGTGATTACTAGGCACAAAGAAAATATGCTGCAGGGAATAGAAATTGATAGGAATGGATTACTAGACAGAAATGGTGAAAGAGAGTTAGTTCCAGGAGGAGCACTGTGCAGAAATTGTGTTAATTATAAATATGTGAACTGGAATAAGCTTCAGATGGTAAACTATTTCGAATACGATTAAATGAGAAATATTGAGAAATGGAATGAATTACAGTTTTGCATTTCAAGTAAAAGCAAAAATGGTGTAACAAGGAGTAAGAATTGATTTTGAGATACAGCATTTGCTGGAAGTCTAGATATTGATATCTAGGGAGGAAGCGAATAAGGCAATGTAGAAAAACTGATAGAAAAGTTTTATTTGACAGATATGGAGAAAAGGAATCAGAAGCAGATAGAGATCTCAGTGGAAATTGATATATTCATAACTGTGGAGAACGAAAGTTTTATGGAAATTGAGAAGCTTCTAGGTATGGAGAAAGAGAATAAGCCACTGATAGAGAAATTGCTCGAATTTCAATAATTGATAGGTATGGCAAATGGGAATATGGATTAGATAAGAAATCTGAACGTATTTGATCCATTTGGAGAAAGAGTAAGATTGAGAAAGAAAATTTAATGGAAATACTGAAATTGATTACTAGGCACAAAGGAAATATGCTGCAGGGAATAGAAATGGATAGGAATGGATTACTAGACCGAAATGGTGAAAGAGAGTTCGTTCCAGATAGAGCACTGTGCAGAAATTGAGTTATTTATAAATATGGAAACTGGAATAAGCTTCTGATAGTAAAATCTTTCGAATACGATTAAATGAAAAATGTGGAGAAATGGAGTGAATTAAAGTTTTGCATTTCATGTAAAAGCAATAATAGTGTTGCAAGGAGTAAGAAGTGAGTTTCAGATACAGCATTTGCTGGAAGTCTAGATATTGATATCGAGGGAACAAGGGAATAAGGCACAGTAGAGAAATTGATAGAAAAGTATTACTTGATAGATATGTAGAAAGAGAGTCAGAAACAGATAGAGATCTCAGTGGAAATTGATAGATCCATAACTGTGGATAACGAGAGTTTTATGGAAATTGAGAAGTTTCTAGGTATGGAGAAAGAGAATAAGCCACTGATAGGGGAATTGCTCGAATTTCAATAATATGGCAAAGAGGAATACGGATTACATAAGAAATCTGAACGGAATTGATCCATTTGGAGAAGAGGATTGAGAAAGGGAATTTAATGGAAATACTGAAAGTGATTACTAGGCACAAAGAAAATATGCTGCAGGGAATAGAAATTGATAGGAATGGATTACTAGACAGAAATGGTGAAAGAGAGTTAGTTCCAGGAGGAGCACTGTGCAGAAATTGTGTTAATTATAAATATGTGAACTGGAATAAGCTTCAGATGGTAAACTATTTCGAATACGATTAAATGAGAAATATTGAGAAATGGAATGAATTACAGTTTTGCATTTCAAGTAAAAGCAAAAATGGTGTAACAAGGAGTAAGAATTGATTTTGAGATACAGCATTTGCTGGAAGTCTAGATATTGATATCTAGGGAGGAACTGAATAAGGCAATGTAGAAAAACTGATAGAAAAGTTTTATTTGACAGATATGGAGAAAAGGAATCAGAAACAGATAGAGATCTCAGTGGAAATTGATATATTCATAACTGTGGAGAACGAGAGTCTTATGGAAATTGAGAAGTTTCTAGGTATGGAGAAAGAGAATAAGCCACTGATAGGGAAATTGCTCGAATTTCAATAATGTGGCAAAGAGGAAGACGGATTAGATAAGAAATCTGAACGGAATTGATCCATTTGGAGAAGAAGATTGAGATAGGGAATTTAATCGAAATGCTGAAATTGATTACTAGGCACAAAGACAATATGCAGCAGAAATAGAAATTGATAGGAATGGATTACTAGACAGAAATGGTGAAAGAGAGTTAGTTCCAGAAAGAGCACTGTGCAGAAATTGTGTTAATTATAAATATGTGAACTGGAATAAGCTTCAGATAGTAAACTATTTCGAATACGATTAAATGAGAAATATTGAGAAATGGAATGAATTACAGTTTTGCATTTCAAGTAAAAGCAAAAATGGTGTAACAAGGAGTAAGAATTGATTTTGAGATACAGCATTTGCTGGAAGTCTAGATATTGATATCTAGGGAGGAAGCGAATAAGGCAATGTAGAAAAACTGATAGAAAAGTTTTATTTGACAGATATGGAGAAAAGGAGTCAGAAACAGAGATCTCAGTGGAAATTGATATATTCATAACTGTGGAGAACGAAAGTTTTATGGAAATTGAGAAGCTTCTAGGTATGGAGAAAGAGAATAAGCCACTGATAGAGAAATTGCTCGAATTTCAATAATTGATAGGTATGGCAAATGGGAATATGGATTAGATAAGAAATCTGAACGTATTTGATCCATTTGGAGAAAGAGTAAGATTGAGAAAGAAAATTTAATGGAAATACTGAAATTGATTACTAGGCACAAAGGAAATATGCTGCAGGGAATAGAAATGGATAGGAATGGATTACTAGACCGAAATGGTGAAAGAGAGTTCGTTCCAGATAGAGCACTGTGCAGAAATTGAGTTAATTATAAATATGGAAACTGGAATAAGCTTCTGATAGTAAAATCTTTCGAATACGATTAAATGAAAAATGTGGAGAAATGGAGTGAATTAAAGTTTTGCATTTCATGTAAAAGCAATAATAGTGTTGCAAGGAGTAAGAAGTGAGTTTCAGATACAGCATTTGCTGGAAGTCTAGATATTGATATCGAGGGAACAAGGGAATAAGGCACAGTAGAGAAATTGATAGAAAAGTATTACTTGATAGATATGTAGAAAGAGAGTCAGAAACAGATAGAGATCTCAGTGGAAATTGATAGATCCATAACTGTGGATAACGAGAGTTTTATGGAAATTGAGAAGTTTCTAGGTATGGAGAAAGAGAATAAGCCACTGATAGGGGAATTGCTCGAATTTCAATAATATGGCAAAGAGGAATACGGATTACATAAGAAATCTGAACGGAATTGATCCATTTGGAGAAGAGGATTGAGAAAGGGAATTTAATGGAAATACTGAAAGTGATTACTAGGCACAAAGACAATATGCAGCAGGGAATAGAAATTGATAGGAATGGATTACTAGACAGAAATGGTGAAAGAGAGTTAGTTCCAGGAGGAGCACTGTGCAGAAATTGTGTTAATTATAAATATGTGAACTGGAATAAGCTTCAGATGGTAAACTATTTCGAATACGATTAAATGAGAAATATTGAGAAATGGAATGAATTACAGTTTTGCATTTCAAGTAAAAGCAAAAATGGTGTAACAAGGAGTAAGAATTGATTTTGAGATACAGCATTTGCTGGAAGTCTAGATATTGATATCTAGGGAGGAAGCGAATAAGGCAATGTAGAAAAACTGATAGAAAAGTTTTATTTGACAGATATGGAGAAAAGGAGTCAGAAAGAGATAGAGATCTCAGTGGAAATTGATATATTCATTACTCTGGAGAACGAGAGTTTTATGGAAATTGAGAAGCTTCTAGGTATGGAGAAAGAGAATAAGCCACTAATAGAGAAATTCATCGAATTTCAATAATTGATAGGAATGGCAAATGGGAATATGGATTAGATAAGAAATCTGAACGTATTTGATCCATTTGGAGAAAGAGTAAGATTGAGAAAGAGAATTAATGGAAATACTGAAATTGATTACTAGGCACAAAGGAAATATGCTGCAGGGAATAGAAATGGATAGGAATGGATTACTAGACCGAAATGGTGAAAGAGAGTTCGTTACAGATAGAGCACTGTGCAGAAATTGAGTTAATTATAAATATGGAAACTGGAATAAGCTTCTGATAGTAAAATCTTTCGAATACGATTAAATGAAAAATGTGGAGAAATGGAGTGAATTAAAGTTTTGCATTTCATGTAAAAGGAATAATAGTGTTGCAAGGAGTAAGAATTGATTTTGAGATACAGCATTTGCTGGAAGTCTAGATATTGATATCGAGGGAAAAAGGGAATAAGGCACAGTAGAGAAATTCATACAAAAGTATTACTTGATAGATACGTAGAAAGAGAGTCAGAAACAGATAGAGATGTCAGTGGAAATTGATAGATCCATAACTGTGGAGAACGAGAGTTTTATGGAAATTGAGAAGTTTCTAGGTATGGAGAAAGAGAATAAGCCACTGATAGGGGAATTGCTCGAATTTCAATAATATGGCAAAGAGGAATACGGATTACATAAGAAATCTGAACGGAATTGATCCATTTGGAGAAGAGGATTGAGAAAGGGAATTTAATGGAAATACTGAAAGTGATTACTAGGCACAAAGAAAATATGCTGCAGGGAATAGAAATTGATAGGAATGGATTACTAGACAGAAATGGTGAAAGAGAGTTAGTTCCAGGAGGAGCACTGTGCAGAAATTGTGTTAATTATAAATATGTGAACTGGAATAAGCTTCAGATAGTAAACTATTTCGAATACGATTAAATGAGAAATATTGAGAAATGGAATGAATTACAGTTTTGCATTTCAAGTAAAAGCAAAAATGGTGTAACAAGGAGTAAGAATTTATTTTGAGATACAGCATTTGCTGGAAGTCTAGATATTGATATCTAGGGAGGAAGCGAATAAGGCAATGTAGAAAAACTGATAGAAAAGTTTTATTTGACAGATATGGAGAAAGAGAATCAGAAACAGATAGAGATCTCAGTGGAAATTGATATATACATCACTGTGGAGAACGAGAGTTTTATGGAAATTGAGAAGCTTCTAGGTATGGAGAAAGAGAATAAGCCACTGATAGAGAAATTGCTCGAATTTCAATAATGATAGGTATGGCAAATGGGAATATGGATTAGATAAGAAATCTGAACGGAATTGATCCATTTGGAGAAGAAGATTGAGATAGGGAATTTAATCGAAATGCTGAAATTGATTACTAGGCACAAAGACAATATGCAGCAGGGAATAGAAATTGATAGGAATGGATTACTAGACAGAAATGGTGAAAGAGAGTTAGTTCCAGAAAGAGCACTGTGCACAAATTGTGTTAATTATAAATATGTGAACTGGAATAAGCTTCAGATAGTAAGCTATTTCGAATACGATTAAATGAGAAATATTGAGAAATGGAATGAATTACAGTTTTGCATTTCAAGTAAAAGCAAAAATGGTGTAACAAGGAGTAAGAATTGATTTTGAGATACAGCATTTGCTGGAAGTCTAGATATTGATATCTAGGGAGGAAGCGAATAAGGCAATGTAGAAAAACTGATAGAAAAGTTTTATTTGACAGATATGGAGAAAAGGAGTCAGATGCAGAGATCTCAGTGGAAATTGATATATTCATAACTGTGGAGAACGAAAGTTTTATGGAAATTGAGAAGCTTCTAGGTATGGAGAAAGAGAATAAGCCACTGATAGGGGAAATTGCTCGAATTTCAATAATATGGCAAAGAGGAATACGGATTAGATAAGAAATCTGAACGGAATTGATCCATTTGGAGAAGAGGATTGAGAAAGGGAATTTAATGGAAATACTGAAAGTGATTACTAGGCACAAAGAAAATATGCTGCAGGGAATAGAAATTGATAGGAATGGATTACTAGACAGAAATGGTGAAAGGGAGTTAGTTCCAGAGTAGCACTGTGCAGAAATTGAGTTATTTATAAATATGTGAACTGGAATAAGCTTCAGATAGTAAACTATTTCGAATACGATTAAATGAGAAATATTGAGAAATGGAATGAATTACAGTTTTGCATTTCAAGTAAAAGCAAAAATGGTGTAACAAGGAATAAGAATTGCTTTTGAGATACAGCATTTGCTGGAAGTCTAGATATTGATATCTAGGGAGCAAGGGAATAAGGCACAGTAGAGAAATTGATAGAAAAGTATTACTTGATAGATATGGAGAAAGAGAATCAGAAACAGATAGAGATCTCAGTGGAAATTGATAGATCCATAACTGTGGAGAACGAGAGTTTTATGGAAATTGAGAAGCTTCTAGGTATGGAGAAAGAGAATAAGCCACTGATAGAGAAATTGCTCGAATTTCAATAATTGATAGGTATGGCAAATGGGAATATGGATTAGATAAGGAATCTGAACGTATTTGATCCATTTGGAGAAGGAGAGTAAGATTGAGAAAGGGAATTTAATGGAAATACTGAAATTGATTACTAGGCACAAAGAAAATATGCTGCAGGGAATAGAAATTGATAGGAACGGATTACTAGACAGAAATGGTGAAAGAGAGTTCATTCCAGATAGAGCTCTGTGCAGAAATTTAGTTATTTATAAATATGGAAACTGGAATAAGCTTCAGATAGTAAACTATTTCGAATACGATTAAATGAAAAATATTGAGAAATGGAGTGAATTAAAGTTTTGCATTTCATGTAAAAGCAATAATAGTGTTGCAAGGAGTAAGAAGTGAGTTTCAGATACAGCATTTGCTGGAAGTCTAGATATTGATATCGAGGGAACAAGGGAATAAGGCACAGTAGAGAAATTGATAGAAAAGTATTACTTGATAGATATGTAGAAAGAGAGTCAGAAACAGATAGAGATCTCAGTGGAAATTGATAGATCCATAACTGTGGATAACGAGAGTTTTATGGAAATTGAGAAGTTTCTAGGTATGGAGAAAGAGAATAAGCCACTGATAGGGGAATTGCTCGAATTTCAATAATATGGCAAAGAGGAATACGGATTACATAAGAAATCTGAACGGAATTGATCCATTTGGAGAAGAGGATTGAGAAAGGGAATTTAATGGAAATACTGAAATTGATTACTAGGCACAAAGAAAATATGCTGCAGGGAATAGAAATTGATAGGAATGGATTACTAGACAGAAATGGTGAAAGAGAGTTCGTTCCAGATAGAGCTCTGTGCAGAAATTTAGTTATTTATAAATATGGAAACTGGAATAAGCTTCAGATAGTAAAAACTTTCGAATACGATTAAATGGGAAATGTGCAGAAATGGAGTGATTTACAGTTTTGCATTTCATATATGAGCAAATATAGCTTTGAAAGGAGTAAGAAGTGAGTTTCAGATACAGCATTTGCTGGAAATCTAGATATTGATATTTAGGGAGCAAGGGAATTATGCACAGTAGAGAAATTGATAGAAAAGTATTACTTGATAGATATGGAGAAAGAGAGTCAGAAACAGATAGAGATCTCAGTGGAAATTGATAGATCCATAACTGTGGAGAATGAGAGTTTTATGGAAATTGAGAAGTTTCTAGGTATGGAGAAAGAGAATAAGCCACTGATAGGGAAATTGCTCGAATTTCAATAATATGGCAAAGAGGAATACGGATTAGATAAAAAATCTGAACAGAATTGATCCTTTTGGAGAAGGAGATTGAGAAAGGGAATTTAATGGAAATACTGAAAGTGATTACTAGGCACAAAGAAAATATGCTGCAGGAAATAGAAATTGATAGGAATGGATTACTAGACAGAAATGGTGAAAGAGAGTTAGTTCCAGAAAGAGCACTGTGCACAAATTGTGTTAATTATAAATATGGGAACTGGAATAAGCTTCAGATAGTAAACTATTGCAAATACGATTAAATGAGAAATATTGAGAAATGTAATGAATTACAGTTTTGCATTTCAAGTAAAAGCAAAAAGGATGTAACAAGGAGTAAGAATTGATTTTGAGATACAGCATTTGCTGGAAGTCTAGATATTGATATCTAGGGAGGAAGCGAATAAGGCAATGTAGAAAAACTGATAGAAAAGTTTTATTTGACAGATATGGAGAAAAGGAGTCAGATGCAGAGATCTCAGTGGAAATTGATATATTCATAACTGTGGAGAACGAGAGTTTTATGGAAATTGAGAAGCTTCTAGGTATGGAGAAAGAGAATAAGCCACTGATAGAGAAATTGCTCGAATTTCAATAGTTGATAGGTATGGCAAATGGGAATATGGATTAGATAAGAAATCTGAACGTATTTGATCCATTTGGAGAAAGAGTAAGATTGAGAAAGAGAATTCAATGGAAATACTGAAATTGATTACTAGGCACAAAGGAAATATGCTGCAGGGAATAGAAATGGATAGGAATGGATTACTAGACAGAAATGGTGAAAGAGAGTTCGTTCCAGATAGAGCACTGTGCAGAAATTGAGTTATTTATAAATATGGAAACTGGAATAAGCTTCTGATAGTAAAATCTTTCGAATACGATTAAATGAAAAATGTGGAGAAATGGAGTGAATTAAAGTTTTGCATTTCATGTAAAAGCAAAAATAGTGTTGCAAGGAGTAAGAAGTGAGTTTCAGATACAGCATTTGCTGGAAGTCTAGATATTGATATCGAGGGAACAAGGGAATAAGGCACAGTAGAGAACTTGATAGAAAAGTATTACTTGATAGATATGGAGAAAGAGAATCAGAAACAGACAGAGATCTCAGTCGAAATTGATAGATCCATAACTGTGGAGAACGAGAGTTTTATGGAAATTGAGAAGTATCTAGGTATGGAGAAAGAGAATAAGCCACTGATAGGGAAATTGCTCGAATGTCAATAATATGGCTAAAAGGAATATGGGTTAGATAAGAAATCTGAACGGAATTGATCCATTTGGAGAAGGAGATTGAGAAAGGGAATTTAATGGAAATACTGAAATTGATTACTAGGCACAAAGAAAATACGCTGTACGAAATAGAAATTCATAGGAATGGATTATTAGACAGAAATGGAGAAAGAGAGTTTGTTCCATATAGAGCACTGTGCAGAAATTGAGTAAGTTATAAATATGGGAATGAAAATAAGCTTCAGTAGGAAAATCAATGGAATAGGATTATTTCACAAACGTGGGGAAAGAGCGTGAGCTACAGATACAGTTCTGCTGGAAATAGAGATATTCATAAACAGGGAGCACGGGAATAAACTACAGATAGATAAATTGATAGAAATTGATTATTTGATAGATATGCATTCAGAGAATCAGTTGCGGATACAGATTGTTCTGCAAATTTTGATATTCAGAACTATCCAGCATCAGGCTTTTAAGGATATTGACAAGATGGGACGTATAGAGAAAAGGAATATGCTACACAGAGATGGAGAAAGAGAGTTGGTTCCAGAAAGAGCACTGTGCAGAAATTGAGTTATTTATAAATATGGGAATTGGAATGAGCTTCAGATAGTAAACACTTTCGAATACGATTAAATGAGAAATATTGAGAAATGGAATGAATTACAGTTTTGCATTTCAAGTAAAAGCAAAAATGGTGTAACAAGGAGTTGAAGTGAGTTTCTGATACAGCATTTGCTGGAAATCTAGATATTGATATCTAGGGAGCAAGGGAATAAGGCAATGTAGAGAAACTGATAGAAAAGTATTACTTGATAGGTATGGAGAAAAGGAATCAGAAACAGATAGAGATCTCAGTGGGAATTGATATATTCATAACTGTGGAGAACGAGAGTTTTATGGAAATTGAGAAGTTCTAGGTATGGAGAAAGAGAATAAGCCACTGATAGAGAAATTGCTCGAATTCCAATAATTGATATATATGGCAAATGGGAATATGGATTAGATAATAAATCTGAACGTAATGGATCTATTTGGAGAGAGAGAGTAGGATTGAGAAAGTGAATTTAATGGAAATACAGAAATTGATTACTAGGCACAAAGAAAATATGCTGCAGGGAATAGAAATTGATAGGAATGGATTACTAGACAGAAATGGTGAAAGAGAGTTAGTTCCAGAAAGAGCACTGTGCAGAAATTGAGTTATTTATAAATATGGGAACTGGAATAAGCTTCAGATAGTAAACTCTTTCGAATACGATTAAATGAGAAATATTGAGAAATGGAATGAATTACAGTTTTGCATTTCAAGTAAAAGCAAAAATGGTGTAACAAGGAGTAGGAAGTGGGTTTCAGATACAGCATTTGCTGGAAACCTAGATATTGATATCTAGGGAGCAAGGGAATAAGGCAATGTAGAGAAATTGATAGAAAAGTATTATTTGATTGGTATGGAGAATGGGAATCAGAAACAGATAGAGATCTCACTGGAAGTTGATATATTCATAACTGAGGAGAACGAGAGTTTTATGCAAATTGTGAAGTTTCTAGGTATGGAGATAGAGAATAAGCCACTGATAGAGAAATTGCTCGAAATTCAATAATTGATACATATGCCAAATGTGAATATGGATTAGATATGAAATCTGAGCTTAATTGACCCATTTGGAGAAGGAGAGTAAGATTGAGAAAGAGAATCTAATGGAAATACTGATATTGATTACTAGACACAAAGAAAATATGCTGCAGGGAATAGAAATTGATAGGAATGGATTGCTACAAGCAAATGGAGAAACAGTGTTGGATCCAGATAGAGCACTGTGCAGAAATTGAGTTATTTATAAATATGGAAACTGGAATAAGCTTCTGATAGTAAAATCTTTCGAATACGATTAAATGAAAAATGTGGAGAAATGGAGTGAATTAAAGTTTTGCATTTCATGTAAAAGCAATAACAGTGTTGCAAGGAGTAAGAAGTGAGTTTCAGATACAGCATTTGCTGGAAGTCTAGATATTGATATCGAGGGAACAAGGGAATAAGGCACAGTAGAGAAATTGATGGAAAAGTATTACTTGATAGATATGTAGAAAGAGATTCAGAAACAGATAGAGATCTCAGTGGAAATTGATAGATCCATAACTGTGGATAACGAGAGTTTTATGGAAATTGAGAAGTTTCTAGGTATGGAGAAAGAGAATAAGCCACTGATAGGGGAATTGCTCGAATTTCAATAATATGGCAAAGAGGAATACGGATTACATAAGAAATCTGAACGTATTTGATCCATTTGGAGAAGAGTAAGATTGAGAAAGAGAATTTAATGGAAATACTGAAATTGATTACTAGGCACAAAGAAAATATGCTGCAGGGAATAGAAATTGATAGGAACGGATTACTAGACAGAAATGGTGAAAGAGAGTTCATTCCAGATAGAGCTCTGTGCAGAAATTTAGTTATTTATAAATATGGAAACTGGAATAAGCTTCAGATAGTAAATACTTTCGAATACGATTAAATGAGAAATGTGCAGAAATGGAGTGAATTACAGTTTTGCATTTCAAGTAAAAGCAAAAATAGTGTTGCAAGGAGTAAGAAGTGAGTTTCAGATACAGCATTTGCTGGAAATCTAGATATTGATATAGAGGAAGCAAGGGAATAAGGCACAGTAGAGAAATTGATAGAAAAGTATTACTTGATAGATATGGAGAAAGAGAATCAGAAACAGATAGAGATCTCAGTGGAAATTGATAGATCCATAACTGTGGAGAACGAGAGTTTTATGGAAATTGAGAAGCTTCTAGGTATGGAGAAAGAGAATAAGCCACTGATAGGGAAATTGCTCGAATTTCAATAATATGGCAAAGAGGAATACGGATTAGATAAGAAATCTGAACGGAATTGATCCATTTGGAGCAGAAGATTGAGAAAGGGAATTTAATGGAAATACTGAAATTGATTACTAGGCACAAAGGAAATATGCTGCAGGGAATAGAAATTGATAGGAATGGATTACTAGACAGAAATGGTGAAAGAGAGTTCGTTCCAGATAGAGCACTGTGCAGAAATTGAGTTATTTATAAATATGGAAACTGGAATAAGCTTCAGATAGTAAACTATTTCGAATACGATTAAATGAGAAATATTGAGAAATGGAATGAATTACAGTTTTGCATTTCAAGTAAAAGCAAAAATGGTGTAACAAGGAGTAAGAATTGATTTTGAGATACAGCATTTGCTGGAAGTCTAGATATTGATATCTAGGGAGGAAGCGAATAAGGCAATGTAGAAAAACTGATAGAAAAGTTTTATTTGACAGATATGGAGAAAAGGAGTCAGAAACAGAGAGATCTCAGTGGAAATTGATATATCCATAAATGTGGAGAACGAGAGTTTTATGGAAATTGAGAAGCTTCTAGGTATGGAGAAAGAGAATAAGCCACTGATAGAGAAATTGCTCGAATTTCAATAATTGATAGGTATGGCAAATGGGAATATGGATTAGATAAGGAATCTGAACGTATTTGATCCATTTGGAGAAAGAGTAAGATTGAGAAAGAAATTTAATGGAAATACTGAAATTGATTACTAGGCACAAAGGAAATATGCTGCAGGGAATAGAAATGGATAGGAATGGATTACTAGACCGAAATGGTGAAAGAGAGTTCGTTCCAGATAGAGCACTGTGCAGAAATTGAGTTATTTATAAATATGGAAACTGGAATAAGCTTCTGATAGTAAAATCTTTCGAATACAATTAAATGAAAAATGTGGAGAACTGGAGTGAATGACAGTTTTGCATTTCAAGTAAAAGCAAAAATAGTGTTGCAAGGAGTAAGAAGTGAGTTTCAGATACAGCATTTGCTGTAAATCGAGATATTGATATATAGGGAGCAAGGGAATAAGGCACAGTAGAGAAATTGATAGAAAAGTATTACTTGATAGATATGGAGAAAGAGAATCAGAAACAGATAGAGATCTCAGTGGAAATTGATAGTTCCATAACTGTGGAGAACGAGAGTTTTATGGAAATTGAGAAGCTTCTAGGTATGGAGAAAGAGAATAAGCCACTGATAGAGAAATTGCTCGAATTTCAATAATATGGCAAAAAGGAATATGGATTAGATAAGGAATCTGAACGGAATTGATCCATTTGGAGAAGGAGAGTAAGATTGAGAAAGAGAATTTAATGGAAATACTGAAATTGATTACTAGGCACAAAGAAAATATGCTGCAGGGAATAGAAATTGATAGGAACGGATTACTAGACAGAAATGGTGAAAGAGAGTTCATTCCAGATAGAGCACTGTGCAGAAATTGTGTTAATTATAAATATGTGAACTGGAATAAGCTTCAGATGGTAAACTATTTCGAATACGATTAAATGAGAAATATTGAGAAATGGAATGAATTACAGTTTTGCATTTCAAGTAAAAGCAAAAATGGTGTAACAAGGAGTAAGAATTGATTTTGAGATACAGCATTTGCTGGAAGTCTAGATATTGATATCTAGGGAGGAACCGAATAAGGCAATGTAGAAAAACTGATAGAAAAGTTTTATTTGACAGATATGGAGAAAAGGAATCAGAAGCAGATAGAGATCTCAGTGGAAATTGATATATTCATAACTGTGGAGAACGAGAGTCTTATGGAAATTGAGAAGTTTCTAGGTATGGAGAAAGAGAATAAGCCACTGATAGGGAAATTGCTCGAATTTCAATAATGTGGCAAAGAGGAAGACGGATTAGATAAGAAATCTGAACGGAATTGATCCATTTGGAGAAGAAGATTGAGATAGGGAATTTAATCGAAATGCTGAAATTGATTACTAGGCACAAAGACAATATGCAGCAGGAAATAGAAATTGATAGGAATGGATTACTAGACAGAAATGGTGAAAGAGAGTTAGTTCCAGAAAGAGCACTGTGCAGAAATTGTGTTAATTATGAATATGTGAACTGGAATAAGCTTCAGATAGTAAACTATTTCGAATACGATTAAATGAGAAATATTGAGAAATGGAATGAATTACAGTTTTGCATTTCAAGTAAAAGCAAAAATGGTGTAACAAGGAGTAAGAATTGATTTTGAGATACAGCATTTGCTGGAAGTCTAGATATTGATATCTAGGGAGCATGCGAATAAGGCAATGTAGAAAAACTGATAGAAAAGTATTATTTGACAGATATGGAGAAAAGGAATCAGAAACAGATAGAGATCTCAGTGGAAATTGATAAATTCATAACTGTGGAGAACGAGAGTTCTATGGAAATTGAGAAGCTTCTAGGTATGGAGAAAGAGAATAAGCCACTGATAGAGAAATTGCTCGAATTTCAATAATTGATAGGTATGGCAAATGGGAATATGGATTAGATAAGAAATCTGAACGTATTTGATCCATTTGGAGAAAGAGTAAGATTGAGAAAGAAAATTTAATGGAAATACTGAAATTGATTACTAGGCACAAAGGAAATATGCTGCAGGGAATAGAAATGGATAGGAATGGATTACTAGACCGAAATGGTGAAAGAGAGTTCGTTCCAGATAGAGCACTGTGCAGAAATTGAGTTATTTATAAATATGGAAACTGGAATAAGCTTCTGATAGTAAAATCTTTCGAATACGATTAAATGAAAAATGTGGAGAAATGGAGTGAATTAAAGTTTTGCATTTCATGTAAAAGCAATAATAGTGTTGCAAGGAGTAAGAAGTGAGTTTCAGATACAGCATTTGCTGGAAGTCTAGATATTGATATCGAGGGAACAAGGGAATAAGGCACAGTAGAGAAATTGATAGAAAAGTATTACTTGATAGATATGTAGAAAGAGAGTCAGAAACAGATAGAGATCTCAGTGGAAATTGATAGATCCATAACTGTGGATAACGAGAGTTTTATGGAAATTGAGAAGTTTCTAGGTATGGAGAAAGAGAATAAGCCACTGATAGGGGAATTGCTCGAATTTCAATAATATGGCAAAGAGGAATACGGATTACATAAGAAATCTGAACGGAATTGATCCATTTGGAGAAGAGGATTGAGAAAGGGAATTTAATGGAAATACTGAAAGTGATTACTAGGCACAAAGAAAATATGCTGCAGGGAATAGAAATTGATAGGAATGGATTACTAGACAGAAATGGTGAAAGAGAGTTAGTTCCAGGAGGAGCACTGTGCAGAAATTGTGTTAATTATAAATATGTGAACTGGAATAAGCTTCAGATAGGTAAACTATTTCGAATACGATTAAATGAGAAATATTGAGAAATGGAATGAATTACAGTTTTGCATTTCAAGTAAAAGCAAAAATGGTGTAACAAGGAGTAAGAATTGATTTTGAGATACAGCATTTGCTGGAAGTCTAGATATTGATAGAAGGGAGCAGGGAATAAGCACAGTAGAGAAATTGATGGAAAAGTATTACTTGATAGATATGT